>NC_042616.1:318059621-318157563 GCF_901001135.1 Rhinatrema bivittatum | reverse complement strand
ATACATAACCCCATACATATACATACATAACCCCATACATACATACCCCATACATACATACATACATACATAACCCCATACATACATACATAACCCCATACATACATAACCCCATACATACATAACCCCATACATACATACATACATACATAACCCCATACATACATAACCCCATACATACATACATACATAACCCCAGTTCCACCAGGGGTCACCTTCCCAACCTTGGGGAGCACTGGCGCCACTCTCCCAAGATGCGGGAAAAAAGATCTGAGGGCAGGATAACCTGCAAGAGCAGAATTGAGCCAAAGACACTCCCATGAAATAAATAAATGTCCACTCAATACGTGTGCTCCAACATAAAAATAATTTACTGCGTTAGATTCAGAGTAAAACACGATGAGACAGCACAAGAAATAACAGTAACCAAAAGAAATCACAGCTCATACTCAGGTCTTCTCTCCTCACAACACAAAAATACATCTTTCTCCTTACACAGTTTCTTCTTCAACCTACCCTTGCCCTCTTTTTATTTGCATTCCCAATTTAGATACTCACAATGTCCTGATCAGCTCAAGAAAGTAATCCCTCTGTTCTGTAGACAGGAATCCTCCAAGCCCTGAAGTAAGTTCTTGCTGGTACAATTTGCCTCCTGGTCCAAAGAAATTCCCACCACAGTCAAAGTATACTTTTCTTTCACTCTTCAAAACAGCATCACAAAAATCTTATTTTCCTTCAGGCTTCTTGAGACTCTCGGAGAGAATCTCGGCCTGAACTCCTGTTTCTCCACCCTGGCAGCGGGTCACGCTACATCTTCCTTTTAGCTCTGTGACTCTGGAGAAGCCCCAGACCAAGAATAGTTGGAACTTTTATAACCTTCTCCTAAAACCAAGCATTTAGGGGCAGTACTAAAGTTTCAGTCAGAGAGCTATCTGTAACATCCTGTGACTCACAGATGAACCCCTTGCACTAGAACATTATTTTCATGCACATATATCCTGTGGTATATTCCTCTGTATATTTGCAGGTAAATCATTTGCTGGAATATAAACTACAAACGTCATAAACCAATATGGGCATGATGACCTTGTTAGTATTCCCTTCTCCCAGGCCCTTTCTTGATCACTGAAAATCAGGGGCAGACTGATAATTCACCCAATAGGGCAATGCCTGAGGGCCCAGTTCACTCTCCTCTAGCCTTGGATGGGTGGTTAGGAGTCAATGAAGGGAACAATGATCCTTATTGCCTTGGGGCGGGGGCAGATCACTATCAGTCTGACCCTACCTAAAATAATGCTACTATCTCCTCCGTCCCCTCAGCCCATACGTTTTGAGTTTTCTTTTACTCTTTCCTTCTCTGCCACATTCACAACAATGTAAGAAGTGTCAGTCCTTTTTATACATCTCCAAAATCCATCCCTTCCTTTCTGGACATACCTCCAGAACCATTATCCACTCTCTCATCACCTCCCACCTAGACTACTGCAACTTGATCCTCATGGGTCTTCTGTTTGATTTCTCTCCATTATAATCTATACAAAATTCAGTGGCATGACTTATCTACCATTGATACCTCTGAGGGAGCTCAGAAATGTGCTGGCAGGTCCATTGAAGGACCTGTTCAATAGATTCCTGGAAACGGGAGTGGTGCCGTGGAATTGGAGAAGAGCGGTGGTGGTCCCACTTCATAAGAGTGGTAGCAGAGAGGAGGGCAGAAACATCAAAGGTGGGAAACTTAATGGAGATGTTACCAAAAGAAAGGATAGTGAACTATCTACAATCTGGTGGGTTGCTGGACCCAAGACAGCATGGATTCACCAGGGTAAGATCCTGTCAGACAAATCTGATTTATTGTTTGATTGGGTATTAGAGAATTGGATCAAGGAAGAGTTCTTGATGTGATCTACTTGGATTTTAGCAAAGCTTTTGATATGGTTTCACATAGGAGGCTTGTGAATAACATGAGAAGGTTGGGAGTGAATGCCAAGATGGTGACGTGGATTACAAACTGGTTGACCAATAGTAAAGAATGTGTAAATGGAATCTACTCCGAAAAGAGAGCCATGTTAAGCAGAGTGCAACAGGGATCAGTGTTGGGACCGCTTCTGTTCAATATCTATATGAGCGACATTGCAGAAGAGATAGAAGTTAAAGTATGTCTGTTTGCGGATGATACTAAGATCTGCAACAGAGTGGACATGCCTGAAGGAGTAGAGAGAATTAAAAGTTGTTTAAGAAAGCTGGAAGATTAGTCAAAGATTTGGCAGCTGGGATTCAGTGCCAAGAAATGCAGAGTCATGCATCTGGAATGCAGTAATCCAAAAGAGCTGTATGTGATGGGGTGTGAAAGACTGATGTGCATAGACCAAGAGAGGGATCATGGGGTGATAGTGTCTGGGGATCTGAAGATGACAAAGCAAGGTGATAACCAGAAGCCAGAAGAATGCTGGGCTACATAGAAAAAGGAATAACCAATAAGAAAAAGGAGATGATGATGCCCTTGTACAGGTCCTTGGTGAGGCCTCACCTGGAGTACTGTGTTCATTTCTGAAGGTCCTATCTCAAAAACAATAAAAACAGGATGGAGGCAGTCCAGAGAAGGGCAACCAAAATGGTGTGGGGTCTATATCAGAAGATCCATGAGGAGAGGCTGAAGGATCTGAATATGTATACCCTAGAAGAGAGGAGATGCAGGGGAGATATGATACAGACCTTCACATACCTAAAAGGTTTCAATGATTTATGGACTTTGAACCTTTTCTACTGGAAAGAAAACAATAGAACTAGGGGTCATGAAATGAAACTCCAGGGGGAGAATTCAGAACCAACATCAGGAAATATTTCTTCACGGAAAGAGTGGTATAGGCTTGGAAAGCCCTTCCAGCGGAGATGTTGAAGAAGAGAACAGTCAAAAAATTCAAAGGGGCATGGAATAAATAATAAGATAAGCATGCAGGGAGCTAACTTGCTGGTACGACAGTTACTACTCTTTGTAGAAGACATGGAGATTACTATCCTTAACCATAATGCTTTGATGTTTTTAATGCAACTGCAACAGTGCTCCCCACTTAGAAGGCAGGTGGAAAAAAGGAATTGGATTCAGAAGACAACCGAGGGCCTCAACTTCCATGGTCTGGTATACTGATATGCAGGCCTAAAGGAAAAGGCACGAGTCTGCTTCTATTGCCAAGTCCTAATTGAAACAAAGAAAGCATACATGGAAATAACTTACTGGTATGGCGGTTACTACCCTTAACCAATAAGCCATGATACTTTTGATGCAACTCCAACATTGCTCTTTGCTTCAACAGCAGTGGAAAAGGGGCATTGGATTTAAACAGCAACCAACAAGAGCCCCAACTTTTACGGTCTGAAGAACTGATACTCATGGAGCAACCTGAACAAAGCAGAGCAGCAGTTACTACCCTTAACAGAAGGCATGGATTACTACCCTTAACATATAAATCGTAATACTTTTGATGCAACTGCAACATTCCTCTCTGTTTCAAATTAAGGGGGTAGCAGATGGAGGGAAAGAGAAATTTGTAATCAGGGACAACCAACATGAGCCATGACATTTTTTTACAGCCTGGAGTACCGATGCACGGATATTAAGGAAAAAAAGAAACACAGGTCTGCTTCTACAGCCAAGTCCATAAACAAAGCACGTGAAGCAGCACTGACTGATACATGGGGGTATCCTACACAGCAGATAGTACCATGGGAATCTAGCTGGGCAAACTAGATGGACTATCGATCCTTTTCTGCCATCATTTCTATGTTTCTATACAATCCTGTAATCCTCTTCTAAAATAAAAATATTGGATTCCCATTGGCTTCGGCATAAAATTAAAGCTTCTTATTCTTGCCTATAAGTGCATTCATTCACTCTATAACTCCTTGTCACCTCTCCTCTCTCATTTTCCCATACACTCCTCTTCCCAAAAGCTGCTCTTATCTGTACTCTTTTTCCTCCTATTGCTAAATCTTGTCTCTGTGCATTCCACCTGCCTGCAACAAATGAACTGGAATAGCCTTCTTGAATGTGTATGCCAGGCTCCCTCTTACCAGATTCAAATCCAGCCTGAAAACTCACCTCTTTGAGGCTGCTTTTAATACCTGAACCCCAAGTCTTCCTGCTCATGCAATAGGTTTATCAATACAGTCTTTACACTGGGCAGTACATTTCTCAGTTTGTTAGATAAAACTGTGGCAGATAGTCCATATCTATTTCACACTACACAAGAAAAATCTCATAAGAACAACTTAGATCAGTGGTTCTCAACCTTTATTCTGTCAGGACACACTTGACAGATGATGCTCACATAATTGACACTCTGAACTCATGCCCATCACAGGGCTAAATGTAAACACATGTGGTGCATCCACAGGAACTCTAACACCCAACAATGGGTGCACAACAGAACTAGGACATTTCTTTGTACTGGTGCCTTGTAAAATACAAATCTTGAAAAAAAACAAAAAAACACTCAGCACATATGTAGCAAACCTGCCATACCATAGCACTAAGTCCAAAGACTCAAACAGTAATAACCCTACCTATGAAGAGGCAGCAGTGCACCACCGACACATATCCTATTGAGAAAACACAAGACTGATAGAAATGCCTACATGCTAGTAAAATACCTCACCTTGATAACACACAGAACTGACCTTCCCCAAATACAGAATAAAAGACCACATTACACATGTGGAGATAAAAACTAGAATGGAAACTCTAATAAACCATTTAACATGCAATGCAGAGCTGGAGAACTAGAAACAGAAATATATTTCCTCCTATACTAAGCCAAGTACAAAGACAGAAAAAATGCTCATTTCCAAAACTGAAATATTATGGCTCTTGCACTCTTGACACTCCCCCTCCATGGCTCTATCCCACAGTTCTCCCAATGATTCCCTTTCAATCATCCCCTCACACTCACATCCCTGCCCAGCATTCCCTGCATCTCCTTGCATCCTCTTCTCTGTACTTCCTCTCTCCCCTGCTTGACTCTCCTGCCCTCTTCCTCTCTGCCCAGCCAGAACCCCCTCCTACTCAGCAATCCCTACACTCCCTCCCTCTCTCTTCTACTTCTCCCTGCCCAGCATCTCAGGGTGAAAAGAGCAAGGGCAGCATCACTTCCAGGCCCAGCGGGGGAAGATAAAGTTGATGCCCCATCAGGCCCAGAAGAGAAAGCGTTGGTAATGTCTCACTCTGATCTGGGTGAAGGAAAAAACAGCCTCCCTCTGTGCCAAAAAGAGGAGAAGGAAACAGGAGTAGCCTCTTGTCAGGTCCAATCAAGAAGTCAGTTGACTCCCACCCAGGCTGATGAGGAGAGAGCAGCCTCCTGCTGGCCCTGTGGCACCCCTCCCAGGACCTAGAGACACACCAGTGTGTCCTGACACACCTGTTGAGAACCACTGCTTTAGAAAGTATGATTGATACAGGCATAAAATTATGCACAAACATACTATATGCATGTCCTTTTATGTGCAGAGAGTCTAACTTTCAAACAGCCATGGTACATCATTTATGTGTAAAGTGGACACGTGGAGATTAATGCTAGTATTTTATAAACTGTGCGGCGAGAAGCAAACAGTTTATAAAATCCCGCATATTTCGGTTCCAAAAGTGCACGCACGTTTTGGTACATGCAAGTATTTGCAATACAAGAAAACATATGCTTTCTCCACCTAATTTATAAACAGACACTCATAATTGTAGGTGCATAAAAAAATATAACATACAAGTTTTAACCCGGATTTATACATGGAGACAGGTATTTTAGAAAGTAGTGGTTCTCAACCTTTTTTCTGTCGGGACACACCTGAAAGACGGTTCTCACATGCATGACACACTGAACATGTGACCATCATGGGGCTAAATGTAAACATATATTCTGTATCTACAGGATCCACCCTGACCCCCCACCAATGGGTGCAGAGCAGAATAAGGACATTCCCCGTACAATTTACCATACAAAAAAGATATTTCTGGTGTCATCTCAGTAACAGCAACACAAACTCTCTCTCCTACCAGGCACAATAGCCCTCCTTATGCAAAGACGGTAATTTACTACCAATGCATATCCTATTGAGAAAATACAACAAATAAGATTGATATAAATGCCTACATGCTAGTAAAATACCTCACCTCGGTCATGCACGCAGAACTGACCTTCACAAAATACAGAAAAAACACAAACTACAAATAAGGAAACAGAAACTGGAATGGATATAGTGTATTCCTGATAGCAGTTGGGAGACAGAGTCAGATTTCAAGCTGACGTCAGCCTACATATACCCGTGCAGGAAGCTTAGCTCTTCAGTATTCTCCTCGAAAAGCAATTGTGGATATATTTATATATTTATTTACTTATTTATTTATTTAAAATCTTTTCTATACCGTCGCTAAGTTATATACCATCGCGACAGTTTACATGTAGGCACATAATAATGTAGGTAAAAGTGTACTATAGTACATTCTAACAGGTGCTGTCAAAGGTTCGGTTAGAATATATCGTTAGACATAGTCATTTAGTGAAGTAGTTCATGACCAATCGTACCAAGGTACTTATATGGGTAGAATTATCACACAAAGTATTATAGTTATGTATAGTGTGGTGTAGAGTTCATAGACTAAACTATTGTACAGTCCTAAGTACTGTGTGTCGGTGCTCTCCGGTATATTCATGAATACATTCTATTCTCCTGTCTCTTTGTAAAATGCTTGTTTAAAAAGCCATGTTTTTAAACTTTTCTTAAATGCCTTGAGATCACTTTGTAGTCTGATCTCTGGAGGCATTGTGTTCCAAATTATGGGTCCTGCTAGTGATAAGTCTCTTTCTCTCACTTGGGTCAGTCTTGCTGTTTTTACTGAAGGAATGGTTAAGAGCATTTTATTTGCTGATCGGAGGTTTCTGTGTGGGACATGTACCCATAATGCTGTGTTTAACCAGTCTGATTTCTCATCATAAATTAGTTTGTGAATGGTACATAGGGTTTTGTATTTAATTCTGTGTTCAATTGGTAACCAATGTAATTCCGCAAGGGTTTCAGTAATATGGTCCCTCCTTCTTTTTCTGGTTAGTATTCTAGCTGCTGTGTTCTGAAGAATTTGCAGTGGTCTTAATGTTATATTAGGTAGTCCTAGCATAAGGGCATTGCAATAATCCTTGCTGGAGAAAATTAGTGCCTGTAGAATTGTACGGAAGTCCTTTTGAGTTAGTAGTGGTTTTAGTTTTCTGAGTACCATAAGTTTTGCATAACCTTCCTTTATTTTTAGTGATATGTGTTGTTTCAGATTGATTTCAGGGTCTATTATTATTCCAAGGTTACGTACTTTTCCAGCTAGTTCAATTTTCTGGTTGTCTTTGAGTATTATTGAAGTTTGGCTGATTTCAGTATTTTTTCATTCTAGGTGTAAAAATTCTGTTTTATCAATGTTAATTATCAGTTCCATTTGAGTTAGTAGTTGTTTAATAATGCTTAAGTACATGTTGGCTAGGTTTAATGTTTTCTCTAAAGTGTCATCTATAGGTAGAATTAGTTGAATGATGTTGGCGTAAATATAGTAGGGATGTGAATCGTGTCCTCGATCGTCTTAACGATCGATTTCGGCTGGGAGGGGGAGGGAATCGTATTGTTGCCGTTTGGGGGGGGTAAAATATCGTGAAAAATCGTGAAAATCGTTAAAAAATCGAAAAATCGAAAAATCGAAAAACCGGCACATTAAAACCCCCTAAAACCCACCCCCGACCCTTTAAATTAAATCCCCCACCCCCAAATAACTTAAATAACCTGCGGGTCCAGCGGCGGTCCGGAACGGCAGCGGTCCGGAACGGGCTCCTGCTCCTGCATCTTGTCGTCTTCGGCCGGCGCCATTTTCCAAAATGGCGCCGAAAAATGGCGGCGCCCATAGACGAAAAAGATTGGACGGCAGGAGGTCCTTCCGGACCCCCGCTGGACTTTTGGCAAGTCTCGTGGGGGTCAGGAGGCCCCCCACAAGCTGGCCAAAAGTTCCTGGAGGTCCAGCGGGGGTCAGGGAGCGATTTCCCGCCGCGAATCGTTTTCGTACGGAAAATGGCGCCGGCAGGAGATCGACTGCAGGAGGTCGTTCAGCGAGGGTTCCGGCGCCTCGCTGAACGACCTCCTGCAGTCGATCTCCTGCCGGCGCCATTTTCCGTACGAAAACGATTCGCGGCGGGAAATCGCTCCCTGACCTCCGCTGGACCTCCAGGAACTTTTGGCCAGCTTGTGGGGGGCCTCCTGACCCCCACGAGACTTGCCAAAAGTCCAGCGGGGGTCCGGAAGGACCTCCTGCCGTCCAATCTTTTTCGTCTATGGCCGCCGCCATTTTTCGGCGCCATTTTGGAAAATGGCGCCGGCCGAAGACGACAAGATGCAGGAGCAGGAGCCCGTTCCGGACCGCTGCCGTTCCGGACCGCCGCTGGACCCGCAGGTTATTTAAGTTATTTGGGGGGGGGTTCGGGAGGGTGGGGGATTTAATTTAAAGGGTCGGGGGTGGGTTTTAGGGGGTTTTAGTGTGCCGGCTCACGATTCTAACGATTTATAACGATAAATCGTTAGAATCTGTATTGTATTGTGTTCCATAACGGTTTAAGACGATATTAAAATTATCGGACGATAATTTTAATCGTCCTAAAACGATTCACATCCCTAAAATATAGTGTATGATTCCTAGTCCTGCGAGTAAGTGGCATAATGGCAGCATGTATATGTTAAACAGGGTCGCAGACAGGACTGATCCCTGTGGAACTCCTGCTTTGAGAGTAATTTTTTCTGATAATGTGTTGTTGATCTTGTGTGTTTTGATAACTTGATTAACTTGGCTAACTTGATTAACTAGGACTAGGACTAGTTCAACTTGATTAACTTGATTAACTAGGACTAGTTCAACTGATTTCCAAATTGGAGACCGCCAGTGCACTCAACCGAAAAACACTGGCACCCGGCAACTATGGGTGTCTTGAACTAGGGGTAATACCTGGCTTACTCATGCTTGTCTTGCTCTCGGGGATTGTCACCCGAGGTTTCCTGATTTTGGGGCAGCCATGGGTGGGATGCTGAGTCCATCTGTCTACACTAAAGAAAATGAAATTATCAGGTAAGTAATTTCTCTATTTCCTAGCATGTAGCAGATGGACTCAGGACCAATGGGATGTACAAAAGCTACTCCCAAACTGGGTGGGAGGCTGCCCTTGGCCCACTTAGTACTGCCTTTGCAAATAATGTGTCCTCCTGGGCCTGGACATCCAGGCAGTAGAATCTGGAGAAGGTATGTATGGAGGACCACGTCGCCACCCAACAGATCTCGGCGGGTGACAGCATCTTGGTTTCTACCCAGGAAACTGCCTGGACCCTTGTAGAATGGGCCTTGACTTGTAGAGGCAGAGGCTACCCTGCCTCTACGTAGGCCGCCTTGATTACTTCTTTGATCCAGCGGGTTATGGTTGCCCGCGAGGCCGCTTCCCCTTGTTTCTTCCCGCTGTGAAGGACCTTTCCAGGTATCGGACTAGGAGTCTGCCAACGTTTAGGTGGCGAAGACGGCGTAAGTCTTCCGAGTCCTTATGTTCATCTGGAGATGACAGAGATATGGTTTGGTTTAGATGAAATTGAGAAACCACCTTCGGAAGAAAAAAGGGGATCGTGCGTAGTTGTATGGGGACTATGCGTAGTTATATGGCTCCCAGTGTGAACCTGAGGAACGGTTCTCGACAGGATAGGGCTTGAAGCTCAGAGATATGATGGGCTGAACATATTGCCACTAGGAATGCAGTCTTCAAGGTCAGTAGCCATAGTGACAGGCCGCGAGTAGGTCTGAAGGAAGCTCCCTCTAGGAAGTCTAGTACTAGGTTGGGATTCCATAGGGGCACCGGCCACTTTAGGGGTGGTCGAATTTGTTGACCCCTCTCAGGAAGCGGGAAATGTCTGGATGGGTTGATAGACTGATGCCGTCCACTTTGGCTCTGAAGCAGGCCAGCGCGGCCACCTGAACCTTGAGCGAGTTGAGAAACAACCCCTTCTTCAAGCCGTCCTGCAGAATTTCCAGGATCATGGGGATTTTGACCATCTGTGGAAGTATCTCACGTTCCTCACACCGGGCTTCGAATAGTCTCCATACTCGTATGTAAGCTAGAGATGTGGAAAACTTGCATGCTCGGAGCAAGGTGTCAATCACTGCCTTAGAGTTTCCGCTCTTCTTCAGGTGAGTCCTCTCAATGGCCAGACCGTAAGAGGGAATCGAGTTGGGTTTTCGTGGAGGATTGGTCCTTGCTAGAGAAGGTCCCTGTGTGGAGGTAGAAGTCTTTGCATGTCTGCATACCATGGCCTTTTTAGCCAGTCCAGGACCACTAGAAGTATTAGCCCCCTGTGGTGTTCTATCTTGTGGATGATCCCGCCCAGTAGTGGCCATGGAGGAAAGACGTACAGCAGGACTTCTTGTGGCCAGGTCTGGATGAGGGTGTCGATTCTCCGGGATTGCAGTTCTTGTTTGAGGCTGAAGAAATTGGGAACATGGGCGTTGGACCGGGTTGCCAGGAGATCCATGGCTGGGATTCCCAAGTGGTTTACTATCAACTGGAAGGCTGTGGCCGATAGCATCCATTCCCCTGGGTCTAGGCTCTCTCTGCTGAGGTAGTCCGCAGTGACTACCTCAGCAGAGGTAGTGTCTTTTCCCGCGATGTGGGCGGCTGAGATCCCTTGCAGGTTTGATTCCGCCCACGCCATTAGGGGATCTATTTCCAGGGACACCTGTTGGCTTCTGGTTCCTCCCTGGTGGTTGATGTAGTCAACTGTTGTGGCGTTGTCCGACATTACTCTGCGAGATTCGCCCCGGAGTCTGTGACTGAATTGCATGCAGGCAAATCTGACAGCTCGAGTTTCCAATCGGTTTATGTTCCATCCCGACTCTTCCTTGTCCCATTGCCCCTAGGCCGTCAGTTCCTGGCAGTGGGCTCCCCACCCTTGCAGGCTCACATCCGTGGTGAGGAAGATCCAGGTTGGTGGGGATAGTCTTACTCCCTTACTCAGATGGTCTTCCTGTAGCCACCATTGGAGCTGGGTCCGAACTTCTGCCGGTAGCTGGAGGCGAATGGAGTAGTTCTGGGACATCGGGTTCCATTGTGACAGTAGGGAATGTTGTAGTGGGTGCATGTGGGCCCTTGCCCATGGGACGACTTCTAGGGTTGATGTCATGAGACCAAGAACTTGGAGGTAGTCCCATACCTTAGGGTGAGCATAGGTCAACAGTTTTCACAGTTGGTCCATCAGTTTCCTTCTCCTTGTAGGGGGAAGAACAACCCTGTCTTGTTTGGTGTCAAACCGGACTCCCAGGTACTCTAGTGATTGGGAGGGCTGCAGGCAGCTCTTGGCTGTGTTGATGACCCACCCGAGATTCTGCAATAGATTCTTGACTCTGGTGGTCGCCAGGTAACTTTCCTCTGGAGATTTTGCCCTGATCAGCCAATCATCCAGATACGGGTGTATGAGGATTCCTTCTGTCCTCAGTGTCGCCGCCACTACCACCATAATTTTGGTGAACGTCTGAGGAGCAGTAGCTAGTCCGAAGGGAAGCAACCGGAACTGGTAATGATGGTCCAGTATCGCGAAGCGTAGGAAGCGCTGATGGTCATGGTAGACCGGGATGTGGAGATAGGCTTTGGATGGATCCAGTGAGGTCAGGAATTCTCCCGGTTGTACTACCCTTATGACTGAGCATAGGGTTTCCATGCGGAAGTGCGGTACCCTCAGGAAGCAATTGACGGTCTTGAGGTCCAGGATGGGCCGGAATGTTCCCTCCTTCTTGGGCACAATAAAATAGATGGAATAGTGACCAGTATTTTGTTGATGAGTGGGCACCGAGGTTATCGCCTTTAGGCTGAGTGTGGTTTCCACTGCCTTCCTCTTGGAGAGGGAGTGGCACGGTGATCTCACAAATTTGTCTGGAGGGATGCTGAGGAAGTCCAGATAGTATCCCTCTCGGATGATGGTTAGGACCCACTTGTCCGACTTTATCTCGACCCATCTTTGGTAGAAGAGGGTAAGTCTGCCCCCTATGGCATCTTCCTGTGGATGGGTCTGTTGATTCTCATTGTGGGTTGCAGCCGGGGCCTATACCTGAGCCGGCTCCCCTCTTGTTGTGTCTGTTCCGAAAGGACTGGGCCCTGCCTGCGGGGCGGGGTGCTTGGTATGTGTTTTTGTACGGTCTAAAATGCTGGGCTCCTCTGCCCTTGGTTCTTAGGGGAGAGGAGTGCTGGGTTCTTTTGTTCCTGTCCTCCGGTAACCGAGGTTCTGGGGATTCACCCCATTTGTTGGCTAACTTCTCCAATTCACTTCCGAACAGGAGGGATCCTTTAAAAGGCATTCTTGTGAGTTTCGTCTTGGAGGTCGCGTTGGCTGACCAATTTCAGAGCCATAGTTGCCTTCTGGCTGCCACTATGGATGAGACACACCTGGCTGAGATGCGCACCAAGTCTGAGGTTGCATCAGTGAGGAAAGATATCACCGATTCTAATGTTTCAGCGGAAGAGGTTGCATCCCTGGAGAGGAGCAAGCAGGCACGTGTCATGACGGCTTAGCAGGAGGCGATCTGCAGAGTCATTGCTGTGACATCAAATGACTGTTTAAGGATGGATTCCTGACATCTGTCCTGGGCATCCTTGAGTGCAGTTCCTCCTTCGACTGGGATGGTAGTGCGCTTTGAGATAGTACAGACCATGATGCCACTTTTGGGAACCCTAGGATTTCTTTGGACCCAAAAAGCAAGGAGAAAGACGGTCTAAAAAAGCCGTGAGGAAATAAAACAAAGAGTAGCCGAAAGTCCTTAAAACCTCTGTTTATTAAATGAACGAGTGCCCGACTCTAGGCCTGAGTTTCGCCCAATGGAGGGCTGCTTCAGGGGCTATAACAAAATAAATAATTACAGTTAAAAACACACAGATACATAAATAATTAAACATAAACCATAACACATACCAAGAGTTATAGTAATATAAAATAATCAATAGAATAATTATCCATTAAAATTACAAGTACAGAGGGTACAGACATATTAAAAAGAGGAGAGAAAAATTGAAACAGAATCAAGGCACATATGAAAATTGATTTTTTACCTGAAAACAACAGAATATCACCTTAAGGATGTGTTTTTTCAATTATTTAAACCTAACAAGACAAAAATAGTTTATTTAAAAAAATAGTTTTTTTCAAAAAAAAAAACTTCCAGAAAGATTTTTTAATACGGGACTGCCTTATTTAATTTAGACCGTATGCTGATGTTGGAGGTTGGAGCTGTTTTGATTGAAACCCAGAACTTATGCTGCTGTTCGAATGTGTACTACTTTGTAGCTGTTTTTATTCCAGGAGACCCGAGTGCATAATTGTTGTGTGCCTAAGAGGTAATGACGTTTTTTAATTGATTTTTGGTAATTTTTATTTTTTACTTATTTTTCATTTTTTATTTTATTTCTTACTTACTTCACCAGTTCTTACATTTTCTATCTTCTATACTAAAATAAGTTGTTTTATGTTTAGTTTAGTTACGAATTCCCCTGGGAAGGTCACACCTATTAAACCTGCTATTCATGATTTGAATGAGGTAAGATTTTATATAAATATTTTTATCAATTCCTGTTTACAACAGATGTTCTGTTTACATGTAGTTTTTTTTTGAAAAAAACTATTTTTTTAAATAAACTATTTTTGTCTTGTTAGGTTCAAATAATTGAAAAAACACGTCCTTAAGGTGATATTCTGTTGATTTCAGGTAAAAAATCAATTTTCATATGTGCCTTGGTTCTGTTTCAATTTTTCCCTCCTCTTTTTAATATGTCTGTACCCTCTATACTTGTAATTTTAATGGATATTTATTCTATTGATTATTTTATATTACTATAACTCTTGGTATGTGTTATGGTTTATGTTTAATTATTTATGTATCTGTGTGTTTTTAACTGTAATTATTTATTTTGTTATAGCCCCTGAAGCAGCCCTCCATTGGGCGAAACTCAGGCCTAGAGTCAGGCACTCGTTCATTTAATAAACAGAGGTTTTAAGGACTTTCGGCTACTCTTTGTTTTATTTCCTCTAGGATTTCTTTGGCCATGGGTTCCAGGGTATATAGGGCTTCTAGGACCCATCCTCCTTTGAAACTGGCCTCCGGGGCATTCCATTCCAGGTCAGTCAGTTGTTGTACGGTCTGCAGCATTGGGAAATTGAATGAGGCCTGATGGAGACCGACCAAAACTGGGTTCGTCTTTGGCTCTGCTGTGGAACTTGCGCCAGGAATGGCCAGCACCTTCAGGCTCATAAACACGAGATCTGACAACTCGTCTTTGGAGAAGAACCGCATCATGGTTCGGTATGGTTCCATCCCTGGAGGGATTTCCCCTTCCTCCAGGGAGTCAGGCTCTTCTCCCGAGGTGTCTGTGTCCCATAGGGGGAGGCTTTTGCCCAGCTGGGGCACATCTCAGGGGCTCCGAGAGGGGCTTGGAAGGTCTTGCGCTTCTGGTGGAGACTGTGGCTGTGCCGCAGGCGGTACCGATTGTGCCTGGACAAAGGTTTGTAGCCCTCTGAAGAATCCCACCCAGGAAAAGGTCCCTGGGTCCATATTGAATCCAATGGAGTTCCCCGAGGTGCCCATCTGAGGAGGGACCAGGTCGGAGATACAGATGTCTGGGGTACTATCGTTGGTGGAGCCAGATTCCTCTACTGGCTAAGAGGGTCCTTGCTTCGGTTCTCCCGAGTCTCTTCGCACTGCAGGCATAGAGCAGAAGCCACTTCGGGTTGCGCAGCTCTCAGGTGGCAGGCTGGGCAGATGGCTTGTCCCTTGGCTTTCTTAGCCAGCGGTGCCATGGTTTGTGCACATAACGTGGCTCAAAACTCGTCTGTGGGCGTAGGTGCGCGTGCCGAGAGACTTAGTTGTGCGCTCTGGGTCCGCTGACGATGTACAGTGCAGGATGCGGAAGATGCGCGTGCAGGCCGCTATTTGTGCGCTTAGCGGGGATGCGCGCGACGCTGTGCACACAGGCCTATCTGTGCGCCCGGCACCGTTGTGTGCGTCGTTGTACGCACAGCACAGATGCATGCGCCACTGTGCGCACAAGTCGTTTGTGCGCCCGGCTCACCGCTTTGCTCATGGTTCAGTTATGTGGACAATACGGTGACCAAGGGGGGGAATGGCACCAACGACCACATGGGCAAGATGGCGACCCCCCTGGAGGGTCTCCACATGTGAGGACCCTCGCACCGGATCAGGATCTAGCCCGGATGGGGCTGCTCAACCCGATTAAACAGACGCCGGAAGGACAATCTGTGAGGCTAACCGAGCTTCGGAGACTGAAGACTTTAAGAAAGTTTTCTAGCTTACCTTGTCTCGGCGCTTACCGGTCTTGTGCCGAGCGGTCTCTGGCTGCGGGGGAAGAGGGAAAATACCTTCACTGCTGCGCTCGGTATCGTACCCGCTGTCTCTCAGCTACTCTGGGGGCTAAGTCCATGCCGGGAACCAGCTACCGGACCAAGGCTTTCCTCTGAAGGATCTTGGAAAGCACCTCAGGAATTCTCGACTGGGGGAGGGACCCTTAGGTATCACCGCAGGAGAGCTGGACTTGTCTTGTAGAGGTAAGATTGTCTTTCTTCTTTGGTTTGGATTTTCAAACACTGTGCAAGTGTGTGTAGTGTCCCTATAGTGTCTTCTCACACCTATCATACATTAACACCCCTGACTGCACCCCTGTCCCTTGGTCCGATCATTCCCTAATATCAGCCACTCTCACAACGCGAGGTAACACTATTCAGCCACAACCTCACTCCACCATCCACTTCAGGAAACAATGTCCCTCCGAAACGCTCAGTGAACATTTATCCAAGGAGCTCCCCAACCTAGACACCTCCAATCCCAACTCAGCCCTTCTATCCTGGCGCAATATCATGGAGTCGATAGCCAATAAACTTTGCCCCAGAGCGACGAAAACTATCAATTAGACACAAAAAAGGAAACAACCTTGGTTCTCTCCAAAACTTAAACTGATGAAGCAAAACCTCTGACACAAGGAAGGCTCTTGGCAGAAGAACCCCAACACCACAACACTATCAGACTACAAATGCACCATGCATCTCTATAAGAGCTCTCTTTTACAGGCAAAAAAAGACTATTATGCCAGCAGAATTCATGATATACAATACGATGCCAGGGCCCTGTTTTCCTATGTAACTCAACTCACTAAACCTTCTGCTCCTACCATTCCGGACGATCAGGCTCTATCCAAAGCAAATGAACTAGCACTCTTCTTTCAGGATAAAATTGCAAACATTCTAGCGCTTCTCCCTACCAACACAACCCCACCAGCCCCAAACTTCACCACTACATTTTCCTCCAGAGCCTCCCTAGACTCATTCGAACCCACCACCCCACTGGAGATTGAATCGACACTCAAGAAATTGAAACCATCCAGCCACCCGATGGACCACATCCCGACTAAACTTCTGCTCCTCATCCCAGACACTATATCCAGATCACTGGCCAACATCATCAACTGTTCCCTAGCCCAAGGAATATACCCGGATGATCTAAAAACAGCATCCCTTAAACCCCTCTTGAAGAAACCGAACCTGGACACAAAAGAGCTCTCCAATTTCTGACCCATATCCAACCTCCCTTTTCTTGCGAAACTCACAGAGAAAGTGTTGAACACACAGCTTTCAGACTTCCCTGAGGAACACAAAATCCTATACCCTTCCCAGTATGGCTTCCGTAAGTCATCCAGTACGGAAACCCTCCTCCTCTCTCTATCAGACCACATCCTCTTGGGACTAGATAAAGGGCATTCATTCCTACTTGTCCTCTTAGACATCTCCGCGGCATTCGACACCGTGAACCATAACATCCTTCGAAATCACCTCTCGGACATCGGATTATCTGGATATGCCCTCAGATGGTTCAGCTCCTTCCTCAATAACAGAAGCTTTAAGGTCACAATCAATAATAAGGAATCCCCTAATTTCAAATCTACTCTAGGCGTTCCCCAAGGCTCTTCCCTATTCCCCACCCTCTTCAATATCTACCTACTGCCCCTTTGCCAGCTGCTCACAAACCTAAAACTAATTCACTACCTATACGCAGACGACGTTCAGATCTTGATCCCTATAAAAGAATCCCTTCCAAAAACGCTTTCCTACTGGGAGAACTGCCTTAAGTCCATCAACAGTTTACTCACCAGCCTAAACCTGGTGCTCAATGCAGCCAAAACAGAAATCCTTCTTATCTCCCCCGACCACTCAGACAACTCAGAACAGTCTCTAATCCACAGACCACTCAAGTCAGAGATTTGGGAGTCATCCTGGATAACCATTTGAACCTAAAGAAATCAATCAATAATATCACTAAGGACTGTTTTTACAAGCTTCAAGTTCTTAAAAGACTTAAACCCCTTCTTCATTTCCAGGATTTCAGAACTGTCCTCCAGTCAACACTGTTCTCTAAAACTGACTATTGTAACACTCTCCTTTTAGGACTCCCGATCTCCGCCACCAAACCACTACAGATGCTCCAGAACTCAGCAGCCAGAATCTTAACCCCTATACTTAAAAACCTGCATTGGCTACCAATAAAATACAGAATCCTACACAAAGCACTCACCATAATCCACAAATCCTTCCACAACCAACTACCACTAGACCTTCAGTTCCCATTAAAACTATACTCGTCCGCAGGACCAACTAGAGAAGCATATAAAGGAACCCTTCAAGTCCCCCCAACTAAATCCACATGGCTAAACTCCACCAAAGAACGGGCATTCTCCACAGCGGGCCCCATCATCTGGAACAACCTTCCAACAGACCTAAGTTGGAACCCTGCCTGCTAACCTTCCGAAAAAAACTCAAAACCTGGCTTTTCCTCCAAGCCTTCCCTTAAGCTCTAATATTTCAACATAACTCAACTAGATGCTTCCCAATTAGCCAGACACCCACTCCAGTCACAGTATAGACATAAGTTCTTATCCTCTAGTTTGTTTTTTTTTTGCTATCCTTTTATTTCCAGGCTACTCTAGCCCCCAAGTTCTATCTCCCTGTTACATGTAACTGCGCTTCGGCCTTCCTGCCATTTGATTGCCCAATTTTCCAGTCTCACAAGGTCTTCCTGCAATTTATCACAATCCGCTTGTGATTTAACTACTCTGAATAATTGTGTATCATCTGCAAATTTGATTACCTCACTCATCATATTCTTTTCCAGATCATTTATAAATATATTGAAAAGTCGGGGTCCCAATACAGATCCCTGAGGCACTCCACTGCCCACTCCCCTCTACTGAGAAAATTGTCCATTAAATCCTACTCTCTGTTTCCTGTCTAGACACTCAGTCTGGCTTCTTGCTGTTTCAAGTTCAGTTTTTGTCTACACATTTCTATTTATACATTCCTCAGGAAATATAAAATAATAATTCTAAAATTAAAATAATAAATATAATAAATATTTAAAAACTGATAAATACAATAATATCCAATCATTACAAATTTATAAAAATTATTTAAAATTCTCCAAACACCAATACAATATTTCAAACAGCAAACACATCACATAATAATAGTATTTTCAGTGATTCTGAATTTGAAGAGTGAACATTAACACAAAGCATATGTCCGTTGACCTTGAATTTGAATGCTAATACTGTAAACCGTTGTGATCTTCTTTTGGAATGACGGTATATAAATTGCCTAAATAAATAAATAAAATAATAACCGATAATTAAAATGGCAGTCAATCAAGAAAGATAAACTTAAAAAGCCATCTTTACTTACTCTTTCCAGCAACTCTCCTTCTCCTTTCCTTTGCAGGCCAAAGTACACACCAGAAGCAACAATGGCTGCTGAAGCTCTGTCCACAAGGACCTCTTTCTTAGAGCCCATGACTACACTGTCTCTCACACACACATACATATACCAGTCACCACCCTGACCAATCTCTCTCTAATACACACATACCAGTCACTTCCCTGATTGGTCTATCTTTCTCTCACACACAGTAGTCACCTCCCTGACCAGACTCTTGCTCTGTCACACACAACAGTCTCCTCCCTAATCAGTCTCTCACATACATGCCTTCTCTCTCTTACTTACACACACACAATCTCAATCACATACATTCTCTCACATACTTACACACATGCTGGCTCAGTCTCTCTGTTTCACTCAATCCCCCTCAGCACACATGGCAGCTACAGCACGAGGCATCCTGAATCTGCACTGGGCGATTGAGAAGGGCAGCCAGTCTGCTGCTATTAAAACAGAGTTGTGACAGGCTGGGAACTGCAGCAAGGATGACTCCCCCGGCCCCGTAGCGGTAAGAAATCAGCACTCAACTGTTTTCCTGGTCTGTGATCATTGCAGTGCAGAGCATAGGGGCAGCCATGCAGCCATAGGGATTTCCTACCATGAAACTGGTGGGAAATTCCGGTGATTAGCTGCTCCGGGTCTATGAAGGACTGCCTCAGAAAAAAGATGGAAGTGTTCCCGCGATTGCAGGAGGTAGAAGGAACCTTGGCACACTTGATCTCTTCAGTGGAGGCAGCAGCAGCAACATAGCCCTTTCTTCTTCCTGAACATCACTTCCTCTTCTAGGCTGCAGGGGCAGGAAGAAGAAAAGGCCATTTTACTGTTGCCAGCTTTCACGAACAGTGCTGCCGTTCACCTCTAGACTTGAATGTACTGTTAGCCTGGGCAGGAACGGCAGAAATGTTCATCGAAGAATTGTGTGTGTCTCACTGGGGTAGAGGTGAGGGAGGGAAGAGCAGTAGGAGACCTGCCAGTGCTTGGCGGCACACTGTTGTGTCCTGACACACTGGTTGAAAAATGCTGTTATGAAGTATACACATATACCATTTTGATAATACCTGCACGCCTATTAGAAATCACCATTTTTCCGATACCTTTCCCAGTTCACCTTGACCCTCTAGAATTTCACCCTAAACCTTAACCAGTTCGCCCAGATCCCCCACCCAAAAATTGCAGACAATAAACAAGTCCAAGTCAACCTTCACTCCTAAGAGCCAATTAGCAAGTGTAAAAGTGTATGAATACGTATGGTAAAATAAATGTGTATCTCTTACAAAATAGCATACTTCTGAACCCCGCCCCATATAGGTAGCTTATGAAATCAGATGGACATGCCCATGTACTATATGTGCCCATCTCTTCATTTTGGTTTGCGCCCGGCTTTTAAAATGCACCTTTAAGAAAGTAACTGTCAATCGGGCACCCAGGTGCTCATATACATGTGTATAAGGGTGTGCGGCCAGATTCGTGGCAATTTTACATCTTGAGCTCATGTTATAAAATAACTCCTGCACGTGCTTGTGTGCTCCTAATTTTAAGCTTGTGCACACACAGCAGCGTACGTCGGGTTTGGGATGTGCAAGTGATGGAATTCTATAACAGACGTGTGTCCAGCCCATGATCAGTTTCACCAGTTCATCCACCAGTTTGTCCACTCTAGAGCTAGGTCCTCCAACCCTGCCTCTCGGTTCTTTAGCCTGCACTCCTCCCAGTTAACCCAGACCCCTCAAACAATGCAGAAATGCCTGGAAATAGTTTTATAAATACTGATACCTCCTCCATAGCACAAGTAAATTTGTGTACAACTAACCTGGACACGTGGCCAGGTGTGCAGCTACTTGTGTGCGTAAGTCCTGGCCCTGGAAACACCCATGACCTGCCCACGTTCCATCCCTGTTTTCTTCATGCGAGATAGTCGTTCTTTGGGATTAGTACAAGTTGTGCATATATGTGGGCGGCTTATAAAATTGGGTGGACGCATGCATGTGCCAGATGCACACCCGTCTCCCTATTTTGACAGACACTTGACTTTTAAAATTCACCTTTTAATGTGGGTAAATGGGCTTTTGAAAATTGCTATGATACTATGTCATACTTACACTTACATTTGCCTTTTTAATTTACCCTGATAGTTATGCTGGGATAATTTTCAAAGTGGACTTTTTGCTCGCAAGTCCACTTTGAAAACTGGTGTAACTTATGTGCATATTTACCTGCTAACTTTATTTATTTAATTTATTTTGTTGATTTGGATTCCACTTTTTCAGTTACCTCAAAGCGGATTACATTCAGTTCTGCACAATGTTTCAAAATTACTCCTTAAATGATTACAATTATTACACTATAATTAAGTGATAACCATACAGAATGGATGGATTTGGACTTCAAGGTTTCCCTTGGTTACTTGTAAGATATACCCAAAATGTCTTCCTGCCCTGAATTTTAAAATTCAGTGCAGGTCTTCAGCATTTCTGAAGCAATAAATTAAACTGACACTGGAAGCCTACTCATGTGAAAACTGAAAATGTGTTGTGTTCCTTAACTGTAAAGTCGTTTATTACAACACAGGTATTGATCTAGAAAATCAATATTGTTTCCTGCCAGGTCTGTCACTATTTTTTAATATATATATGAGGTATCTTTTTTCCCGAAAGTTACTCATGAAAGACTGCAAAATTGGCTACCTCTGGGAATTGGTGATAGACTCCCAGTATTCAGCCAGTGTGATTTTAAATTTAAAGACACAATGGGCTCATGAAAAACAATTTATTTTAGCTTCTCAGTCATTTCACTCAAAATTGTATCCCAGGGCACAACTTACCATAATCTGTAAGAACTCTGATGAGTGTTAGATTTTATTGGAAGCTGCTGTCTGGTCACTGGGATATTTATTCTCTTTATACACTACAGAGTTTGCTACACACAAAAAATAAAAAAAAGAAACAGAAACATGGAATCCATATTATTTGTCCATTAGCTGAAGAGTTATGATTATAAGTGGAAGAAGGATTCCTATAACAACTAGGGCGGATTTTAAATGCCCTGCTCGCGTAAATCCGCCTGGATTTACGTGAGCAGGGTCCTCGCGCGCCGGCACGCCTATTTTGCATAGGCCGCCGGCGCACGCAGAGCCCTGGGACACGCGTAAGTCCTGGGTTTTTTTAAGGGGGCGGGGCGGGGCGGGGCCGAATGACGCAGCGTTTCGGAGGCGGGACCGGAGGCGTGGCTGAGGCCTCCGGACCAGCCCCCGGGTCGGATGACGGCGCGCCAGCAGTCCGCTGGCGCGCGTAGATTTATGTCTGCTTCTAGCAGGCGTAAATCGAAGGACAAAGGTAAGGGGGGGGTTTAGATAGGGCCGGTGGGGTGGGTTAGGTAGGGGAAGGGAGGGGAAGGTGAGGGGAGGGCGAAAGAAAGTTCCCTCCGAGGCCGCTCCGATTTCGGAGCGGCCTCGGAGGGAACGGAGGCAGGCTGCACGGCTCGACATGCGCAGGCTGCCCAAAATCGGCAGCCTTGGCGCGCCGATCCAGGATTTTATAAGATACGCGCGGCTATGTGCGTATCTTATAAAATCCAGCGTACTTTTGTTTGCGCCTGCTGCGCGAACAAAAGTACGCGATCGCGCTTTTTTTAAAAATCTACCACACTATGAGGGCAATTTTCAAAAGCATTCCCACAAGTACAACAGTGTTTTATCCACCAAAATGAGCTTTTTAAAAACTGATCTCCTTATATGCAGGTAAACATACATGCATGTGTCCTCTTTGTACGTAAGGTTATCCAGATTGAGCAAAGGCATTCCTGCACTCACATGCAGACATTTGCATTTTCAAAGGCACACATAAATTTGTGCAGATTTCTTAGCTGGTGAACTCGTGTGCAAGGAAGGGTTGATGGGATAATTTACAAAGCAGACTTAGGTGCATGAATCTGCTTTGAAAACTGATGTAACTTATGCGAGTATTTCTGCAAGATGTTACAAAATCACTGTAAAGTCACAAGCTAATTCTGAAAACTGCTTCCTCACAAGTGAATGGTAAGACAGGCACTGATGCATTATGCATTTTCTTCTAATTTGTGTCTAAAGGAAAAAAATGGTTAGTATATAGGGCCCTAAATCCTATTAAAGTAATTCTGAAAGGAACGCGCATGCTTATAAATGTGTGTATTGGAGCTCAAGTGGAGAGAAGCTGCAATTTTAAATTGTGCTCGCAAGTACGCGCATATCTTTTAACGTATCCCTCCCACACGTATTTTAGCTAAGGCTTTTAAGCAGGTATGCAGGTGGATTTTAAAACATGCTCACATGGAGGAAAAAACACATCTTTTCAAAGTAGTCTACCAGTTTGCCCAGTTCATATTGTGGTCTTCAAGACCCCTCTGGATTTTCATCCTGCAAGTCCACCACTTGATCCCAAATCCTCATGCTGTGCTAAACACCCTAAAACTCAAGTTCTCCAGACCTGCTCCTCATCAGGACCAGAAGTAAAGTTACATGGATAACAAGCTGACTGTTAGGACTCCCAGCCACGACAACCCATGGCCAGGCCCCTTTACCTGCTCCGGCAGGCACTCGGCTCCGGTCCTCCCTCTCACGGCACAGGGCAGCCAGGCCCCAAACCTCTCAGCAGCGGCCTGCCCACATGGCACAGGACGCTGCCAACTCGGTCTCAGCGTCCACATCCCTAGGCACACGCGCGCGCCTCTCCCTTCCTTTTAAGGGGCCCGCGGCGGGAAACTTCACAGCGGCCCTGGAAGATGACATCACCAAGATGAAACCTGCATCAAATCCTTCAGACACCATACCCACAAAAGCCCTACTTATGATACTGGACACCGTAGCCAAACCAGTAGCTACCATCATCAACTGTTCCCTCTCTTCAGGCATTATTCCTAGCCCACTTAAGCATGCAGTGATCAAACCCCTTCTTAAAAAACCCTCCCTAGACCCAAAAGACCCAGCCAATTATCAGCCTATCTCTAATCTCCCTTTCATTTCAAAAATCATGGAGAAGGTGGTCAATTTCCAGTTAACGAACTACCTTGAAAAAAATAATATACTCCACCCTTCTCAATTCGGCTTTTGTAAGCACCTTAATACTGAAACTCTGCTACTCTCCCTCTCTGATCATCTCATCAGAGGAATGGACCAAGGACATTGCTTCATCCTTGCCCTCTTGGACATCTCTGCTGCATTTGATACCATAAGCCACACCCAACTCCTCTCCCATCTCACTGACATTGGCCTCTCAGGCGCTGCACTTCGCTGGTTCACCTCCTATCTCTCTAACAGACAATGCTCTGTTAAAATAGGCAATGCCGAATACTCCCACTATGCCCTTTCCCAAGGAGTTCCACAAGGCTCCTCCCTCTCATCCACCCTCTTCAATATCTACGTCATCCCCCTCTGCCATCTCCTAACAGATCTAGGTCTTAAATTCTATCTCTACGCAGATGATGTCCAAATCATTATTCCTGTTCGCGACTCCCTTACTAATGCCCTTGATCAATGGAAAAACTGTCTTGCCTCCATAAATACCTTACTTTCCAATCTCCACCTCGCCCTTAACCCCTCAAAAACAGAACTGCTCTTCATCTCACAACATATTCCCCCTAATCCCAAATGATCCTGCCTTTAATGCCCACCTATCGCAACCCTGCACACAAAACCTTGGGGTGCATCTTGACCAGCAACTGAACCTAAAAATTCATATCAACAAAATCCTCAAAGAAGGCTTCTACAAGCTCAATGTCATGAAAAAACTAAAACCCCTACTGCATTCCAGTGACTTCCGTACCGTCATTCAAGCGATGCTCACTTCAAAACTTGACTACTGCAACTCTCTCTTCCTAGGCCTCCCCTCCACCTCTCTAAAACCACTACAACTGCTGCAGAATGCTATAGCGAGAACTATACCTAATGCCCGCAAATATGACCACATCACTTCTATATTCAAAGACCTGCACTGGCTCCCTATCCCTTCCCGTATCATCTATAAAACCCTCACCATAATCCACAAAGCCATACACACTCACAATTACAGTTGGCTTGAAGAACCATTCCAACCCAAACGCTCGAAGCGACTCACTAGAGCCTCAAAGAATGGGACCCTCCATGTGCCCACCCTAAAACACGCTCACCTCACATCCACAAGGGAACGTGCTATATCCATTGCTGGACCTACGCACTGGAACTCCTTATCCACTAACCTACGGCTTGAAACATGTCCCTCCAAATGCCGAGCTAACCTAAAGACCTGGCTATTCAAACAAGCATTCCCTCAATAATTACAGCTCCACCTCCCCTATCTACTTAACATGCCAGCTCTTTTGTCGAACACTGTACATATCTCTGTTACAATCTTATTAGAACTATCACCAATTTTGTTAGAACTATACTAATTTTGTCAGTACTATAACCTTACCTTTAATTTATATGCCCTATCTCTACTTAGTAGTTATTGCCATTGACTGGTTCCCTGTCATTTCCTTGCTAAGCTTACTGTTCCTATGTATCCCATATAGCCCCTACCTGTTCAATGTAATTTCCATCTGCTGTTATACTGTAAACCGATATGATGTCGCTACGAATATTGGTATAAAAAAGTTTATAAATAAATAAATCGCCGCACCCAGGTATTTAAACCCGGCTCAGACCTCTGCACTTCACCTCAGCAATAGGTCCTGCTCAGCCTCAAGTGTGTTGTTGCTACTTCCTGATCCTGTGTTCCAGTTTGCCTTCCTGATCCTGCGTTCCAGCCTCGCCTTCCTGATCTTGTGTTCCTGTCCCGGCTCCGGACTGACTCCCCGGTTTTGACTCCTGCCTGATACCTCGCCTCCGCTTGATCACTGCCTGTCCTGACCTCCGGCCTGCCTCATTGTCCTGCTTGTTAGCCCCCCTGCCCTGACCTCTGGCCTGCTCCTGGTATCGCCTGTCCGCCGCCTACCTCGACCCGGCCCACCTGACGCTGCCTTGCCTTCTTCCTGGACTCCTTGACATGAGAGACCCGCACCTAAGTCCTGCTGGTCTCGGTACCCAAGGGCTCAACCTGAAGGGAATGTGGCCTGGTAAAGGTGAAGCTCCAGTTGAGTCTTCTCCACCTGTACCACCTCCTGACTACAAGGACCACTGGAGGCCTTACTTCGGTGGTGGTACCAACCTCATCTCGGCTCAAGGGTCCACATACGCAACACAGACACGCGTCATGGTCAGCTTATCTACAATGCGAACTTATGCACATAAGTCTTGGCCTCGCCCAAGAACACCCATGCCCCTCCCCTTTTCCATCCTCTTCCTCTTGATGCACACATAGGTATGTACGTGCATACTTCACTGTTTCTTAAAATGTGCATTGCTCACGTGAGGCTGGGCATACGCATGTATGTGGCCGTTTTTGCATGAGCAATGCTTTTAATATCGACCCGTACATGTGCTGGAAATCTGCAATTTGTCATTGTTCATTCCATATGTTGTACAAATGTTATTTTGCTTTAATATATATTGCATTTAACCTATGGTGCTCTCAATACAACTCACACTTTCAAGAATTTTTTTTTAGACCTAATCACTGTTTAGCTTCAGGTTTTTTTTTTACTATAGCTTAATCTCACACGTATAGCATTCATGCTGCTGGAACCAACAAACCCAGATCTCATCTTTGTGATCTAACATTTTACAGTAAGGATGCATTAAATGAGAGACAGAGAGGTTGCTTTCTGCTTGGAAATTGTAACATTAAAGTATATGGCTAAAGTTTCTACAAATTTTGTGGCCTATTAAAAAACGTGTTTGCAGAATTAAAACTGTACTTTTTAGTCATCCTTGACTGCAGTATATCAGAAATGCTCAGTGCTCAAATGGAGTCTGTGGGGAATAGTTGTTGGCAAGGTTTTCAAATATAAAAAATGAGATTCAAAGCTTATGTAGAGGCTGTTGGGGGGTGTAGGGAAGGGGAGAGCAAATAGTGATTTGAGTGAGAATGAGCATATAATGAGGCATTTGAGGCTTGCAAATTTCAAAGCCACAGCATGCATTATCAATCTTATTCAATATGCATGAATCTCAGTATCCCTTTTCTGACATGCAAAGCTGCTTGGGTGATGTTGGTCATCTATTGCTAAAGGTAGGGAAATGGTAATGGACATATGTGGAATATGACAGTGCAAAATAAGTGCATCTGCCCACACTTTGAGGCCAATGCAAAAAAATACGCGGAAAGCGGGTGCTGAAAAGACACGAACCCGTGGCAGCTGCCGGTTACAAAAACTGACGCCGGTAAACTCGGCAGACGGCCAATTATGAAAACTGATGTCGAGTTTACTGGCGTCGGTCTTCCTAACTCAGCGGTCTGCCGAGGTATTTTTTTTTACTTAAGAAGTACAGAAAAGCAGATTTTTCTGCTTTTCTGTACTTCTTTTACATACGCTCAGCTATTAACGCCTGCTGCAGGCAGGCGTTAATACCTGAGAGCTAAATGTGCGTCTGAGACGCACACTTTTTTTTTAATGCAGAGAGAATGAGTAAAAGCCTCATTCACATGCATTTGCATGTGATGAGCGCTATCGCATTCACTCTGCGCCAGACGCACATTAAATAGGCGCTAATCCCCTATTGCATTAAGGGTGGATCAGCGCCTATTTAACCCACGTCCAATTGCGCTCAGCTGAGTGCACTGTATTGCATCGGCCCCTTTAATTGCAAGCCTGTCTCATTTGTATAGCCCTGCAACAGTTACAAAGGGATGTGGTAGTGGGGTTTTTTTTCATGTTGTTGTCATTTCATGTCATCTGATTTCATTTTTAAAATGGTTTGGGGATGTCAATTTCAGGTTTCCCTAATTTCGGAATTAGTGTGCAGTATCAGCACTTAGTGCGTGCTAACCTAATGTTAGTGCAGAGTAAATATAGAGCTCAGTAACTGAAAATGTTATCAATAAGTTAAAAATTGTCAATTGGGGAAGCAGTTTGTTAGCTAGGAGCTATGGCTCTGCATTCCCCCCTGAAATGCATACTTTGAATTCCCCTGGTGTATGGGGGTTGACTGGTGAGAAAGAAACAGCCTGATGTGTATGGGGGGAGTGGGTGGCTGGTGAGAGAGTGAGTGACTGTCGTGACTGTAAGGGGTGACAGATGAAGGAGAGAGTGGTTGGTGTAGTGACTGGTAAGTGAGAGGCAAACTAGTGTGTGTGTGGGGAGGGGGGGAGTGACTGGAGGGAGAGTGAATGACTGGGCTGACTGTATGGCGTGACATGTGGGAAAGAGACTGGTTGGGGTGTTGACTGGTGAGAGACAGTCTAGTGTGTGTGTGGATGACTGATGAGATGGGGAGTGACTGGGGTGACAGTTTCTCTACCACCTGTCACCCTATACAGTCACCCCAGTCATTCCCTCTCTCACCAGTCACACCCATACACACCAGACTACCTCTCTCTCACCAATCTCTCTCCCACTTGTCACCCTAGTGACCCACACACATACACACACCAGACTGCCTCTATCTCTCTCACCAATCACCACCCCAAATAGTGTCTCTCCCTCATCTGTTAACCCATACAGTCACCCAGTCACTCACTCTCTCACCATTCATGCCTCGACACGTACAAACACACACCAGGGGAATTCGAAGTATGCATATCCCAAAATGCCAAGGCCTTTTTCATAAAATATAAAGGAATTGGTGAATTCAAAATATTTTTATTTTTGCTGACTAGAACTTGATGCTTTTATTACATCACTTCTTTGTTTCCATTTGATACCAGGCATTGGCCATCCACCAACAAACATCACCTTGCAACCTTGGCAACCCAAATAAATAACAAAGGGGTAGATTTTTAAACATACACGCACTCTTCCTGGCGTGCACATATGGACGCGAGATTTTATATAATGTGCATGCAAGAAATAAAATCTGGGCTGGCGTGTGCAGGGGGTAGATTTTGCTAATTTACGCGCGACGACGAGATCGGGCCTCCTCCTTATTCAGTCTTACTTCATAGACCTGGTTTTGGATGGTGTGAGGTGGTAGGTGTGGGGAGTGGGATGTGTGTAGAGAGCTATGAAGGCATTCTTGTGTTGTGTATTGATGGGAATATCGATTGTGGTGTGTGTGTGTGTGTGTGTGTGCGCATGTGAGTTTGTTGTGAGAGAGAACATAAGAACATAAGAACATAAGAAAATGCCATACTGGGTCAGACCAAGGGTCCATCAAGCCCAGCATCCTGTTTCCAACAGTGGCCAATCCAGGCCATAAGAACCTGGCAAGTACCCAAAAACTAAGTCTATTCCATGTAACCATTGCTAATGGCAGTGGCTATTCTCTAAGTGAACTTATTAGCAGGTAATGGACTTCTCCTCCAAGAACTTATCCAATCCTTTTTTAAACACAGCTATACTTACTGCACGAACCACATTCTCTGGCAACAAATTCCAGAGTTTAATTGTGCGTTGAGTAAAAAAGAACTTTCTCCGATTAGTTTTAAATGTGCCCCATGCTAACTTCATGGAGTGTCCCCTAGTCTTTCTACTATCCGAAAGAGTAAATAACCGATTCACATCTACCCGTTCTAGACCTCTCATGATTTTAAACACCTCTATCATATCCCCCCTCAGTCGTCTCTTCTCCAAGCTGAAAAGTCCTAACCTCTTTAGTCTTTCCTCATAGGGGAGTTGTTCCATTCCCCTTATCATTTTGGTAGCCCTTCTCTGTACCTTCTCCATCGCAATTATATCTTTTTTGAGATGCGGCGACCAGAATTGTACACAGTATTCAAGGTGCGGTCTCACCATGGAGCGATACAGAGGCATTATGACATTTTCCGTTTTATTCATCATTCCTTTTCTAATAATTCCCAACATTCTGTTTGCTTTTTTGACTGCCGCAGCACACTGAACCGACGATTTCAATGTGTTATCCACTATGACACCTAGATCTCTTTCTTGGGTTGTAGCACCTAATATGGAACCCAACATCGTGTAATTATAGCATGGGTTATTTTTCCCTATATGCATCACCTTGCACTTATCCACATTAAATTTCATCTGCCATTTGGATGCCCAATTTTCCAGTCTCACAAGCTCTTCCTGCAATTTATCACAATCTGCTTGTGATTTAACTACTCTGAACAATTTCATGTCATCTGCAAATTTGATTATCTCACTCGTCGTATTTCTTTCCAGATCATTTATAAATATATTGAACAGTAAGGGTCCCAATACAGATCCCTGAGGCACTCCACTGTCCACTCCCTTCCACTGAGAAAATTGCCCATTTAATCCTACTCTCTGTTTCCTGTCTTTTAGCCAGTTTGCAATCCACGAAAGGACATCGCCACCTATCCCATGACTTTTTACTTTTCCTAGAAGCCTCTCATGAGGAACTTTGTCAAACGCCTTCTGAAAATCCAAGTATACTATATCTACCGGTTCACCTTTATCCACATGTTTATTAACTCCTTCAAAAAAGTGAAGCAGATTTGTGAGGCAAGACTTGCCCTGGGTAAAGCCATGCTGACTTTGTTCCATTAAACCATGTCTTTCTATATGTTCTGTGATTTTGATGTTTAGAACACTTTCCACTATTTTTCCTGGCACTGAAGTCAGGCTAACCGGTCTGTAGTTTCCCGGATCGCCCCTGGAGCCCTTTTTAAATATTGGGGTTACATTTGCTATCCTCCAGTCTTCAGGTACAATGGATGATTTTAATGATAAGTTACAAATTTTTACTAATAGGTCTGAAATTTCATTTTTTAGTTCCTTCAGAACTCTGGGGTGTATACCATCCGGTCCAGGTGATTTACTACTCTTCAGTTTGTCAATCAGGCCTAGCACATCTTCTAGGTTCACCGTGATTTGATTCAGTCCATCTGAATCATTACCCATGAAAACCTTCTCCATTACGGGTACCTCCCCAACATCCTCTTCAGTAAACACCGAAGCAAAGAAATCATTTAATCTTTCCGCGATGGCCTTATCTTCTCTAAGTGCCCCTTTAACCCCTCGATCATCTAACGGTCCAACTGACTCCCTTACAGGCTTTCTGCTTCGGATATATTTAAAAAAGTTTTTACTGTGAGTTTTTGCCTCTACAGCCAACTTCTTTTCAAATTCTCTCTTAGCCTGTCTTATCAATGTCTTACATTTAACTTGCCAATGTTTATGCTTTATCCTATTTTCTTCTGTTGGATCCTTCTTCCAATTTTTGAATGAAGATCTTTTGGCTAAAATAGCTTCTTTCACCTCCCCTTTTAACCATGCCGGTAATCGTTTTTGCCTTCTTTCCACCTTTCTTAATGTGTGGAATACATCTGGATTGTGCTTCTAGAATGGTATTTTTTAACAATGACCACGCCTCTTGGACATTTTTTACTTTTGTAGCTGCTCCTTTCAGTTTTTTTCTAACAATTTTTCTCATTTTATCAAAGTTTCCCTTTTGAAAGTTTAGCACGAGAGCCTTGGATTTGCACACTGTTCCTTTTCCAGTCATTAAATCAAATTTGATCATATTATGATCACTATTGCCAAGCGGCCCCACCACCGTTACCTCTCTCACCAAGTCCTGTGCTCCACTGAGAATTAGATCTAAAATTGCTCCCTCTCTCGTCGGTTCCTGAACCAATTGCTCCATAAAGCTATCATTTATTCCATCCAGGAACGTTATCTCTCTAGCGTGACCCGATGATACATTTACCCAGTCTATATTGGGGTAATTGAAGTCTCCCATTATTACTGCACTACCAATTTGGTTAGCTTCCCTAATTTCTCTTAGCATTTCACTGTCCATCTCACCATCTTGACCAGGTGGACGGTAGTATACCCCTATCACTGTAGTCTTCCCTGATACACAAGGGATTTCTACCCATAAAGATTCAATTTTGTATTTAGTCTCATGCAGAATGTTTATCCTGTTGGACTCTATGCCATCCCGGACATAAAGCGCCACACCTCCTCCCGACTGCTCCTCTCTGTCATTGCGATATAATTTGTACCCCGGTATAGCACTGTCCCATTGGTTATCCTCTTTCCACCATGTCTCTGAGATGCCAATTAAGTCTATGTCATCATTTACTGCTATACATTCTAATTCTCCCATCTTACTTCTTAGACTTCTGGCATTAGCATACAAACATTTCAAAGTTTGTTTTTTGTTTGTATTTTTATTCTGCTTTTTAATTGATAGGGATAAGTTAGAATTTTTTAGCTCAGGTGAGTTTTTAGTTACAGGCACTTGGACTACTTTTCTAATTATTGGAACCTCACTGTCGGGATGCCCTAATTCTAATGCATCATTAGTATCCTTTAAAGATACATCTCTCCGAACCATGCGCTGCTGAGCGACTGTCGGCTTTCCCTTTTGTTCTAGTTTAAAAGCTGCTCTATCTCCTTTTTAAAGGTTAGCGCCAGCAGTCTGGTTCCACCCTGGTTAAGGTGGAGCCCATCCCTTCGGAAGAGACTCCCCCTTCCCCAAAAGGTTCCCCAGTTCCTAACAAAACTGAATCCCTCTTCACCAGATGCTTCTTTTTTTGTTCCTATATCTATCTTCTTATTGGAAAACTGCTGGAATGGACTGGAGCTTTTGGGATGGAGCAGTCACCAACATTCTGCAGCCTCTATCTTCTTCCCATAGATAGCAGTAGGGGCAGGGGGGGGGGGGGCGAATAGTTTGTTCTAAATACTAGTATTTATTTTTTTGAACTCATTCAATATATTCCCTCTGGGGGAAATTTTCAAAAGGATTTATGCACTTAAAACTGACTTTTATGCATGTTAATGCACTTTACTCACATAAGTTGGCTTTTGAAAATTGCTACTACATATGATATTGAATTGTCAATAGGTTTTTTGTGCTTATGTGCACTTAGGAATGGTAACTTTAAAACAAGTATGCGGGCACCCATACATGCACTAATGGTGTGCGAGTAGACATCAGCTGTAATTTTAAATCATGCATGCAATTGCATGATTATGATTTAAAATAGTGGTTCTCAACCTTTTTCCCATCGTGACACACCCTACAGACTATACTCACATGTGTGACTCACTGCTCATTACAATTCATGGTGGAAATAAAAAATAAAGGTCCAGTATTAATTTTATTGTTAAGAATGACACAAGGGAAAGACAAGTACTCTGTCTGAACAGAAATTGCATAAATAGTAAAGATCCCATACCAAGATACCAATTCCCAGCACTCAATCAGTAGCAACCTAACCTAAGAAAAGGCAACACTGAAAATATTACACCAAGCCATAAGACACCAATACACCTCCTATTAGGAAAACGGATCAAGCCAGACTGCTATTAAAAGCCCTACACAGAAACTACACGCCACAGAAAACCTCACCTCAGTCACATGTGCAGACCCTCACCTAACAAAGAATAAAGAGACCATAAAGCATAACTAGAAACATGCAAACAAAAACTGAATTGGAACCCGCATCAAGCCAGAGAGACTGTATGCAGTGTAAGAAAGGAAAAAGAGAAACTTCACCAGTCCTCAAAACAAATCAAGAAATATAAAATCAATAGTAGTAAAACCATACTAACAAGAAGAACAGATTTCAAAATAGCTGATGAATGGAATATCCAGTAATTAAAACCTCATAAAAAAAATTCCTAGATACCAATAAAATATTTCAAAATAGCAGACACAAAGACCCAATAATGAAAAATAAGGATAAAAAATGCTTTGCTCTGCATACCTGGGAACATTTGATATCCAGGTGTCCTAAGATTGTTTTGAATTTGCAGGAGGAGGGATGGTTTGCTTGCAACTTTCTCCTCTCTCTGTCACACAAGCTCTGACTCTCACACTGGCTCTCAATCACACACATATACTCATGCTCGCTCTCTCACTTATATAGGCTCTCAATTACACACACATATACACATGCTGTCTGTCTTTTCACATTTACACACAGACAAGGCTTTCAATCACACACTTACATGCTCTCTCTCACACACATAGACTCTCATTCACACACTTATTCATATGCTCTCTCTTTCTTTCTCTCACTTACACACAGGCTCTCAATCACATACTCGCATGCCCTCTCACCTACACTGCCTTTCAATCACACACAGACACACATGCTTATGCACACAGGCTCTTAATCATACATATACATGATTTCTCTCACTTACACATTCAGTTTCTCAATCATACATTTACATTCATGCTATCTCTCTCACACAAAGGATCTCAATCACACACACATACTCTCACACAAATAGGTTTTCAATCACACACTTACACATACAGGCTTTCAGTCACTCACATACATGCTGTCATACACACACAGACATACACAGGCACACAGACACACAGACACACACACGATCTCAATCACATATGCTTGCTCACTCACTCTCTCTCTCTCCCCCCCCCAGCCTCCTCCATTCCCAGCCCTCGTGGCCTTGAGAAAGGACTCCCATCCGCCGTGGGGACTGACATTGCCCCTCTTTTTTGCGCTGCATCACGTTGCTCTTCTTCAGGCCGATGCTGCATGCCCTAGCAGAGTCTCTTCTTCCCAAGCATGCGGCCGCTGCACTACTTCCTCTTCCAGGCTGCGGAGGGGGGGGGGGCGGGAAGAAGAGACCCTGCTGGTGCCGCTGACTCCAGCTCTCCTACCATGTTCCGCCCGGGCTATCAGCATTTTAAGCCCGGGCGGAGGAAGAGTTCCATTTCACTGGGGCAGGGGGAGCAACTGGGTCAGCAGGGGGGGGGACTGGGAGGCATGGCAACACAACTGCGTGACCCACACTGGTTGAGAACTGCTGATTTAAAATGTACCTACCGTGCAAAACTGTTCTCCTAATTTTAAGCTGTTACTTGAGCAAACATACTTTGCATATCTTCCTTAGGACTTTGTTGGCTTTAATGCGCAGAGGTAAGCAGATTTTAAAACATGCTCACATGAAGGGCATTCCCAGTTTTACCGGGTAGTCCACCATTTTGCCCAGTCTATCTCAAGGTCATCCAGACCCCCTCTGGTTCCTCGGCCTACACTCTCCCCAGTTGACCCAGAGCCCTCACCCTGTCATGTTAGGTCTAAAATGCAATTTCTGCAGACTTACACCTCATCACGTTGCGGCCTCTAGTTTTAAAATATGGACGTATGCATGTAACTGTTTACCCCGCCTCCTTTTTTTTTTTTTTTAGCTCACACATGCGCATATGCATGCATGATTAGTGCCTTTTAAAATCTATCAGCCAAATTTTTAATCGGTTACGAACGTAGCTGGGCCTTGCGCGCGCCACGTGCATTTTCAAAGGGGCCAGGCGAGGCGTGTAACTCCCTTTACATGCTGAAGTGCCAGGCCGAAGGAAAGGGGTGGTCTGGAGGGGAGGGGTGGGGCTGGAGGCGGCCGAACAGTGGATATTTGCCGCTGTGCTGGGGAAGGGACTGCCGGCACGTGCAAGTTGCTTCTGCTCCAACGGAGCTTCCTGGCACGTGTGTGTGCTAGGAAGCGCGTGCACGCGTCTTTTAAGAACATAAGAACCTAAGACATGCAACGCTGGGTCAGACCAAGGGTCCATCAAGCCCAGCATCCTGTTTCCAACAGTGGCCAATCTACCCCTATGTTTCTCATGTATGTGGACCTTGCAAAATAAGCAACTCTTTTCAAATTTGGCCTTAAGCACATAAATGAGCTTATGAAAATTGATTCAATATATGTTGCTTTTACGTGCATAAATCCTTTTGAAAATTACCCACATTTTCTTCTGGTGTGCCAAATTTGGTAACTTTCCATCCCTTCCTTAGAGAGTTATTTTTCTCATGGTCAGACAAATATACATACAAGGACCCCTTTTACTTATTTCTTTCCAAATCGACACGTTGGAAGGCATGAAAATGCTATTTTCCAATGCTTGATCTTAGGGAGAGTAATTTTCAAAGACATTTGTAAAGGTAAAGAGTGACTTATGCATGTAAATGGTCTGAAAATTGGCCTGCCTCAATACAGGTAAACGTTTGGAGACTGTTCCACAGCATGCATGCTTTTAACCACATTCACAGTAGATATCCTAGAGGCATGTTTGGAGCAGATTGGAAAAAGTGCATAGAACATAATTGCAAGTCTTAGTATGTTACAGCATATTCCCAAGAAAATCTCCCCACGCAAAAAGGAGATGCAACTTACCACAGACCCTATGTAACCATGGCAAATTTCAAATTGAAGCTGCGTGCATACTTTCTCTCTGAAAATTGGTGAAAAGTCCTTGGGTAAAAGGTACTGAGAATTTTGTTCAATGTGGGCAGATTGAAAAATGTCCCCTGAAATATTATTTCCTATCTCCTCTTTGCCTGGATAATCAAAAGTAAATAGAAAAATAAATAGCCAGCCAGTGTTTTATCCCTAACAGCAATCGATAGAGTTAAACCACAGAACTGTGCACTATGAGATGGAAACATGCACTATCAGTTGTAATTAGCGAGACAGAACAGACTATTTTATTATACTCTTTTGCTCAATATCTCCTTTTACCACAGTTACTATTAGGCAGAACAAGAATATTTCTTGCTCTTCTCCCTCCAAAGGCATCATGATTTTAGTCTGACTTGAGTCCTTAACTCTCACTTCTCCATTTGCTGAATTCTGTATTATTCTAGTGGAAGCCATGCATCATTCTTTTTCCTCTTTTGCCTGCAATAGTGTCATTGTATAGGAGTTTGAAACAATTTACACACACGACCAGAAATTCAGACCAGGAAACTTTCTTTAGGAAGGCTGCTGAAACATGTTAGCAACCCTTAGGTACAGAAGCACTACAGTCACTCTCCTAGTTTTCACAGTCTGGCTTCAGATGAAAAGAAAGCTAATAGCAAATGAGAAACCTCTGCCAATGATTGCCTAGAAATGAAGAAGATTATGCTGAACATATCATAAACCCATTATAAGGCCCGACTCCAAGAATAACAGTCAGGATTTAATTTAGTATTATCACAGTTGATGACTGATCAGTAGTATAAGAGCACTCTGCTAGTTCTGTGATCATGTCTTAATGATCTGCAGCCAAGAACAATTTATTGAAAAGTCTGCCTGCATCTTCAAGTAAAACTAAATCATAAAGAGCTGCAATTTTGACAATCAGATGAACACTATCAGTACATTATAGAGAAATGCAGACTGTGTCTCGATTGAGAACAAAATGACAGGAAGTGGGAAGTAAAATAAATGAGATTAAAATAAATAGGGATGTGCATTCATTGGAAACAAAATAGGAAACGACAATGATATTTCCTATTTTATTTCATTATGTTTTCAAAGCGAAACGATACAAAATCCAAAGAAATTCCGTTGGTTTTCACATTTCGTTTTGAAATTTAAAAAGTCACGCTTCGGGCTTAAGCCCAGGGCTGAGGCCGGGGGCTCACCTAGGGGTAGACAGAGGCCCGAAGCAGGGGCTACGGCATACCCCTGAGCACAATGCAGCAGCTTGCACTAGGTCTAGACCTGAAGACGGGGCCTTACCTAGGTATAGGCCCAGGCCCAACATAAGAGCTGTGGCCTACGCTTGGCCATGAAGCTGTGGTCTTGACTTATGCACGGGCCCAACACCGGGAGCTCAGTAAAGATCCAAGCCAAGGCACAGACCCAGAAAAAGTTTGCCAGGATAGGGAAACTTCCTGGACCTCACTTACCACATCCATCAAGGTTCTGATGGCATGGCCCAGACCCAATGCCTAGGCCCCAGCCCTGACACTTAAGCCTCAGCCCAGGCCCAGGCCTGCAACTGGGGCCTGGCCTGGAGGACCAATCTCAATGCCAGGACCTCAAAAAAGGCTTAGGTCAAGACCTGGACTGAGGACCAATGCTCAGGCCTCGATCCTGACTCATGTGTTGTGTGGCCTTGACTTCAGCCAAGGTCCACTCTCTCGCCAATCACCACACCAACCAATCTCTCTCCCACCTTTCACCCTATACAGTCACCACAGCGACTGTCCCTCTCACCAGTTACCCTCATACACACCAGGCTGCTTCTCTCTCATCAGTATCCACCCCAACCAGTCTCTCTCCCACCTGTCACCCTAGTCACCCACACACACACACACACACACACACACACACACCCCAGACTGCCTCTTTCTCTCTCACCAATCACTACCCCAAATACTGTCTTTCCTTCACCTGTCAACCCATACAGTCACCCAGTCACTCCCTTTGTCACCAGTCACCCCCATACATACCAGGCTGCCTCTTTCACCAGTCACCACCCCAAATAGGGTCTCTCCCTCACCTGTCAACCCATACAGTCAGTCCAATCACTCACTCTCTCACTATTCACCCCTCCACACACACAAACACACAGGCACACAGCAGGGGAATTCAAAGTATGCATATCCCAAAATGCCTAGCCTTTTTCCTAAAATATAAAGGGATTGGCGAATTAAAACTATACATATTCATTACATGCTTTTGTTTTTGCTGACTAGAACTTGATGCTTTTATTACATCATTTCTTTGTTTCCATTTGTTACCAGGCACTGCCCATCCACCAACAAACATCACCTTGCAACCTTGGCAACACAAATAAGTAACTAAGGAGACAGCCAATCAGACTACAGAACCATATCTCTAGCTAATGAACTTCTCCCCCAGTTGACATTTTTTAACTTATTGGTAACATTTTCAGTTAGTGTGCACTAACTATAATTACTGTGTACTAACATCCAGTTACTGTACAATAAGTACAATTAGGGACAGCTTTTTATTCTTATGCGCGTGGGGTACATTTGTGCGCGCTATCCGGCGCGCACAAATGTACACCCGATTTTATAACATGTGCACGCTACCGTGTGAATGTTATAAAATCTGAGGTCGGCGCGCGCAACGGGGTGCACACTTGTGCACCTTGCATGCGCCGAGCCCTAGGGGAGGCCCGATGGCTTTCCCCATTCCCTTCAAGGGAGGGAACTTTTTTCGGCTCCCCCCCACCTTCCCCTCCCTTGCCGGCTGCCTGTGCGCGAACCTCCAGTATGGCCGCTGTGCCGGAGGACTCAGGACTGCCCTGGACCGCCGCCCCGCCCCGGCCCGCCATTTTTTAAAGCCCCAGGACATACGCGCATCCCGGGGTTTGCGCACACTGCCGAGCCTATGCAAAATAGGCTCGGCAAGCGCAGGGGTAGGTTTTCGGGGGTTACACGCATATATTACAGGCGTAACCCTTTGAAAATCTACCCCTCAGTGCGCATTAACATGAAATACCAATTTTTATGAAATTTTCAGCATTTTTCCTTTTGTTTTGTGACATTCCTGAAACAAGACAAAATAAAAAATTTTATTGCTATGGTCTATTTTGTTAAAAACAAACATACACCCCTAATAGATACTGGGGCTAATATTCAAAAAATGGTAAGCCCCTAAATTTAGGGTCCATTTTTAGGAGCATAAGTTAGGTGCCTATTTTCAACCAAATTAGGGATAGTAAGCTTTCAGCTGAAAGTTAACATAAATTTAGATTCCTAAAAGTTAGGAAACTAAATTTAGGCTTGCTATTAATTTTCCTAGATTTTACATTTAAATTAGGTACCTAGTTCTGAAAATCAGTACTAAACTAGTAACTTTATTTCCCTGCTCTAACCCCACCCTCATAGCCACCAAATTTTTAGAATCCTATAGTTAAGAGTCTAATGAAATTAGGATCCTAAATTTAGGGACTCAGACCTACTAAATTTTCAAAAGGACCAATTTAGGGGCCTAACTCCAAAGTTAGGAGACTAAGCTTTTTTTAAATTGGCTCCATTCAGTCCCATTTCATAGACCTGGTTTGCATGGTGTGAGGTTGTAGGTGTGGGGAGTGGGGTGTGTGAAGGGGGCTATGAAGGTATTCTTGTGTTGTGTGTTAATAGGTATATTGATTGTGGTGTGTGTGTGCGCATGTGAGTTTGTTGTGAGAGTGGTGTGTCATCTTTCACCAGATGCTTCTTTTATTGTTCCTATATCTGTCTATCTTGTTATTGGAAAACTGCTGGAGTGGATTGGAGTGGTCACCAAGATACTGCAGCCTCTAACTTCTTCCCATAGATAGCAGTAGGGGCGGGGGGGGGGGGGCGAATAGTTTGTTCTAAATACTAGTATTTATGTTTCTGAACTCATTCAATATATTCCCTCTGGGGGAAATTTTCAAAAGGATTTATGCACTTAAAACTGACGTTTATGCATGTTAGTGCACTTTTCTCATTCAAGTTAGTTTTGAAAATTGATATTATATATATTTGTGAATTGTCAATAGATTTTTGTGTGCTTAGGGATAGTAACTTTAAAAGAAGCATGCAGGCACTCATACATGCACTTATAGATGTACGAGTAGACATCAGCTGTAATTTTAAATCATGCATGCAGTTGCATGATTATGATGTAAAATATACCTACTGTGCAAAACTGTGCTCCTAATTTTAAACCATTACTTGAGCAAACTACTATATTTTCTTTAGGACTTTGTTGACTTTAAAGCGCACAGGTAAGCAGATTTTAAAACATGCTTGCTTGAATGGCATTCCCAGTTTTACCAAGTAGTCCACTAGTAGGCTTAGGTCAAGACCTGACCTGGGGCCCAATGCCTAGGCCTAGACCGGCCCATGCCTAAGGCTCAGAGGCCAGAGACCAGGCCGCAGATTTCCTCTTCTATCTTCTTAAAATGACATAATTTGCTTAAGGATGTGCTGGAGTAACTTAACTCCGGCACCTTCCTCCTCAGCGGAGGGTGCCATTTTGAGATAGGGAAGTTCATTTAAAGTGCCTTACTACAAAATGGCACTCTCTGCTGAGGAGGAAGGCACCAGAGTTAAGATACTGCAGCGCATCCTCAAGCAGACAATGTCATTTTAAGAAGACAGAAGAAAGAAGAGGAGCTCTGCTGCCTGGTCTCCGACTTCTGGGCCTTGGTCTGAACCTAGGCCCAGGTTAAGGCTCCACCACTGGGACTGGGTTCTGGACTGGATCCTGGTGTTGAGCTTGGTCTTAGGCTAAGGCCGAGGCCTTGGTGTGGGGCCTAAGTATTATAGTTAGTGAGATTTGGGTGTACCCTTGGACATTGTGGCAGTTGACCTCGCCCACGGGAGGAAGTCCCATGAGAGGCCACAGGTCAGGCTCAGCTCTGGACACACAAACACAGATAGTTCTTTATTTAGACAGTTTGAGAACCTACCAGAGGTGGTAGTAGTGAGTAGATGTTGTAGCCCGGCTGGGCTAGTATTCCCCAGGGCACTGGAACAGCGTTTCTCCGGTAGCAGTACTGTAGTGGACACAACTGAGAAAGTGAGTACAATAGAACATTCACAGAGTCCCAAATTTGGAGAAGCCCCGAGATAGGGAGAGCTGGCCCTCAAGGAGCGAGTACCAGATCCCTAAAGGTAGAGAGACTTGTTGGCAAAGTACTCACACAGAGGTTCCACTTGGAGATGGAACTGGTGCTGGAACAGAGGCAGGCCCTCGAAGAGCGAGTACCTGGTTCCAGGTAGACAGCTCTGAGGAGTGAATGATAGTAGTACTCACTGATGTTGTCTGTAGCGAATTCTTCCAAGTAGAAGAGGAGATAGATGCAGGCAGCAGGTCAGGGAACATGGGCCCTCGAGGAGTGAGTACCGGTTACCTGATAGCGACCAGAAAGAAATAATAAAGCCCCCAAGGAGCAACAGGCCCTAACAATGTATGACTGGCTATATATAAACATTATGCCCAGAATAAGAAAATTATTCCTTACCTGCTAATTTTCGTTCCTGTAGTACCACGGATCAGTCCACACAGTTGGTTATGTCCCCCTTCCAGCAGATGGAGTCAGAGCAAAAAACTGAAAGGACGGCCCCCTATAGGTTGGAGCGCCCTCTTTATCCCTTCAGTATATAGAATATCAGAGCCAAAATGTCCACGGTATGGAGCAACTTACTAATAACGAGAAAAACAGAACATCTGAACTTGAACCCGTAACTGGTAATGCAGAGAACTTGCAAAAAGAACTGACAGTCAGGCTGAGAGAAAAGTAGTAGAACTGGGCATACTCCAAGAGAAAGGGAGGGCATCTGGACTGATCCGTGGTACTACAGGAATGAAAATTAGCAGGTAAGGAATAATTTTCTTTTCCCTGTATGTACCCGGATCAGTCCAGACAGAGGGATGTACCAAAGCTTCCCTAAGTAGGGTGGGCCCTGGATAGCCCAGCATGAAGAACTTGCGCCCCAAATGATCCAAACTGTGCCGAGGGAACATGTAGGCGATAGTGACGCGCAAAGTTGTGCAAAGACTTCCAGGTGGCGGCTCTGCAGATTTCCTGCGCAGAAACAGAAGAACTCTCCACCCAAGAGGCAGCTTGCGAGCGAAGGGAATGAGCCTTAATACCGTCCGGAGATGGGCACCCCACCCCAATGTAGGCTGAGGCAATTGCATCTTTCAACCACCTGGCAATGGTGGTTTTGGAAGCCTGGCAACCCTTCCTGGGTCCGCTCCAGAGAACGAAGAGATGGTCTGTTAGTCGAAAAGGATTTGTCACCTCTAAATAGTGCATAAGGACCCTCTTGACGTCAAGACGTTTGAGCTCAGGAGGAGAATCCGCCGGGAAGAATGGGAGCTCTACTGTCTGATTCATATGAAAGGCTGACACCACCTTGGGTAAAAAGCCAGAACTGTGCGCAAAGAAACTCCCGAAGTTGAGAAACGGAGAGTAGGTTCCCTACAGGACAAGGCCTGTAATTCCAAAATGCGACTAGCAGAGCAGATGGCCACTAAGAACAAGGTCTTAAGAGTAAGATCCTTGACGGTGGCGCTGCGAAGAGGCTCAAATGGTGGGCCCCCCATAATCCGAAGAACCAAATTGAGATTCCAAGATGGACAGGACGAACGTAGCGGAGGCCGCACATGTTTCACTCCTTGCAAAAATCGAATAATGTCAGGATGTGCCGAGATGCAAAGGCCATGCGAGACATGAGGGCTCCAAGAGCCGCTAACTGGACCTTCAAGGAAATTACGCCAGCCCCTTCTCCAACCCTTGCTAGAGGAAAGCAAGAATGTTGGAGATGGAGGCATGGTGTGGGGAGACCCGGAGGGAGAAACACCACGTTTCAAACACCTTCCAAACCCTCACATAAGCAATAGACATAGACGGTTTTCGAGCCTGAAGGAGGGTGGAAATAACCACTTCCAGATATCCCTGGCACCGGTTGAGGCGCCAGGGATATCCGGCGCCATTAAAAAGCCATGCCATAATACAAAAACGATCTACACGGTCGAAAAATACTGGTTCTTGACGGAGGAGATTCGGAAGATGTCCCAGCCGGAGAGGACCGTCCACTGCAAGGTTGATCAGATCTGCAAACCACGGCCTGCAGGCCCACTCTGGAGTGACCAGGATTACTGGACCATGATGAAGTGCTATCCGTCGAAGAACCTTCCCCACCAGAGGCCACGGTGGGAAAACGTACAGCAAAAGATTCAGAGGCCAGGGAAGGACTAGGGCATCTATGACTTCTGAGCTGTGCTCTCTCCTATGACTGAAGATGCGCGCTGCCTTTGCATTCCTTTGAGTGGCCATCAGATCGAGGTGGGGCGTTCCCCATCTGAGCACCAGGAGTCACATCGCTTCGTCGGAGAGTTCCCACTCTCCAGGATCTAAGCGCTGATGACTGAGGAAATCTGCTTGAACATTGTCTACTCCTGCGATGTGAGAAGCTGCTAGCCGGGAGAGGTGAGCTTCCGCCCATAGCATCAACTTGTCGGCCTCTTGGGAGACTTGGCAACTTCTTGTGCCACCTTGCTGATTGATGTATGCCACCATCGTCACATTGTCGGAGAGAATTCGCACTGCACGTCCCTGGAGCAAGGGAAGAAAATGAATGAGTGCGAGATGGGCCGCCCTGCTCTCCAGACGATTGATAGGCCAGGTTGCCTGGGAGACTATTGTCCCTGTGTCGACTGTGAGCTGCAGACTGCTTCCCAGCCGGAGAGACTGGCGTCCGTGGTGACTATTGTCCACTGAGGGGTCTTCAGGTCCATTCCCTTCAGCAGGTGATCCAGGTTGAGCCACCAGAGCAAGCTGTGTCTGGTTGAATTCGCCAGTGGGAGAGGGGCATGAAACTCCTGCAACACAGGTTTCCAGCGTGAGAGTAATGCCTGCTGGAGCGGCCGCATATGGGCAAAGGCCCACTGCACCAAGTCTATGGTGGACGCCATGGACCCCAGAAGTTGGAGGTAGCCCCAAGCAGTGGGAGGGGAGAGAGTCCGGAAAAGTCGCAGTTGAGAAAGGAGAGAAAGCGCTCGATCCTGATGGAGGAAGACCTTCCCCTGTGTGGTGTTGAAGTGTGCCCCCAGGAAATCTATTGTTTGTGAAGGAGAAAGATGACTCTTGCGGAGGTTGATGACCCAACCGACGGAGTGTAGGTGATGTAGAACCCGCTGTACCGCCAGCTGACACAGGCTCCGGGACTTTGCCCGAATGAGCCAGTTGTCCAGAAAAGGATGAACTAGGATTCCTTCCTTTCGTAGAGCTGCTGCTACCACCACCATTACCTTGGTGAAGGTCTGTTGAGCTGTCACTAGCCCAAACGGAAGAGCCGGGAACTGAAAATGTTGTCCCAGTATCTTGAAGCGAAGGGAGCGCTGATGAGACTGGCGAATGGGAATATGTAGATAAGCTTCCTTTAAGTCTAGGGAAGCTAAAAACTCTCCTTCGTAAACCGCCATGATGATGGAGTGTAAGGTTTCCATCCTGAAGTGTGGAATCTTGAGGGCCTTGTTGACCATCTTGAGGTCGAGGATAGGCCGGAAGTCTCCTTCCTTCTTGGGGACCACAAAATAAATGGAATAGTGGCCTGACCCTAGTTCTGACAAGGGTACCAGGATGATGGCCCCCAAGTGCATGTGCCGCACTATATCTTGCTTTTTCAGCGGACCGCATGGGGAAAAGACGAAACGGTCTCTTAGATGTCGAGAAAATTCTAATGCGTAGCCGTGCTTTATGATATCCAGGACCCATTGGTCTGAGGTGATGTTGACCCACTCCTTGTAGAAGAGTGACAGGCGTCCGCCGATCCTGGGGTTGGAGGAGTGAGCCAGCAAGATTTCATTGCGTGGACTGAGCAGTCCCTTGGGAAAGGCTGTCCCTGGACTGCCTGCGACCCCGAAAGGAATGAGACCAGGACTGTGAACAGGGTGAGGTATTCCTCTGCGGGGCTGATCTGGACTGACGAAAACGACGCTGGCCCCTGAAGCGGTAACGTGAGGAACCGAAAGTCCTAGAGCCCCGAGCAGGGTCTTCTGGTAACTTGTGAACTTTATTTTCTCCAAGGGACTGGATGAGCTGGTCCAATTCATCTCCAAAAAGCAACTTCCCTTTAAAAGGCAAAGCGCTGAATCTAGCTTTGGAAGAAGAATCCGCTGACCAATTGCAGAGCCAAAGTTGGCAACGAGAGGAGACGGCTGAGGCCATAGTTCTGACTAGGACCCGGAGGAGATCATAGAGAGCATCTGCCCCATATGCCATAAGCACCTCTAGGCAATCCGCTTGTTGTGCTTAATCTGGAGGAAGCTCTTGAGCCCCAAGTAATTGTTGCATCCAACGAAGACCCGCACGTTGCATGAGTGAGCTGCAGACTGCCCCACAGACTCCTAAAGCTGAGACTTCGAAGATCCTCTTCAGATATCTTCAAGCTTACGATCTTGGGTGTCCTTTAGCGCAGTGCCCCCGGTGACCGGGATAGTTGTCCGTTTTGTGACTGCAGACACTGAAGAATCAACGCTGGGCACCTTGAGGAGATCCAAGGAGTCCTCAGGAAGGGGGTAAAGCTTATCCATTGCCCTGCCGACACGTAGAGTGCCATCCTGGACATCCCACTCTCTTGACAATAACTGGAGAAGTGTGATGAAAAGGAAAAGTCTTCGTGGGGGGCCAAAGGCCCGCCAAAAGAGGATCTCCCTTCCTCCCCGTCTCACTAGGGCCCGCAGGTTCCTGTGGGGCTTCAATGTCCAGTTCTTCCAGAACTTGCGGAATGAGTGGATCCAGTTCATCCCACTGGAATAGTCATAAAACTCACGGGTCATCCCCTTCCAGCACCGGTATGGGGTCATCCAAGTCTGGGTCCAGGTGTTGGGGAAGAAAAGGGTCTGGATTCCCTTGAGGAAGTGTGTATGTGTGACCGTGCGTGCTTGTTTGTACAGAAATGCACACAATTATGCGAGAGTCTGTGCTCACATCTGGCAGGGTCTACATATGCGCATTTTACAAAGTGTGTACACCTGTACACGCATTGCAAAATGACCTCCTGTGCGCATGCGCATCCATTATCGGCTATGACTAATGGGCAGGCACATGTGAGCGCTAATTCCATTTTCACTATATCAGTGGTGGGATTTTAAAAGAGAGGGGCACAGCCGCCATCGTCAGTTTCACCTATTTGTTCCCAGTTTACACAGTCAAGGGATAGGACTTCCTAATCTCCCTAGTTTATATGTGTTCCTTTCCCCCTGTTATTCCTAACCTGTTATAGCCTGCTGAGTAGCCTATTTCTTTTACTTTTAGGACTTATACACCATCCAAAGCAGTAGTAAAGTAATGAGGTAGAGCACCCTGGTGTGCGCCTGTGAGCTTAAGTATATATTTTGTGCGCACATCTATTGGTCTCCCCCCCCAGTCAACGCCCTGCCCCTTTTCCACTTGTGCGCAAAAACAGGAGATATTCACGTACTCGGGCGACATTAAACAAAATAGTGCTGCAAGTACCGGCCCAACTTGTGCACATCTCTCTCAGTTTGGGTACGCGATGCACTAATGCATCACACACTGAGATACTGCATCCTGCAACATAACACATTATCACAGGTTACAAATTTTTTCTCCGCGATGTGGTATGTCTAGCATTTGCATAAACACGCCCCGTTTTTATCGCGGATGCTAACGTGCAATATTCCCTCAATATTTAGAGCAATTTGATGAATCTAGGCCTAAATTAGGTCCTAAGTTAGGCACCTATTTTCATGTGAACTTAAGTCCCTAAATTTTCAGCTGAAAATTCACATAAAGTTTGGATCCTAAAAGTTAGGCAACTAGATTTAGACTTGTTATTTATTTGTCTAGATTTAGGCTCCTAAATTTGGAGTCTGGTTCTAAAAATCAATGCTAAGCTCCTAAATTTGTTTCCCCACTTTAACTCTGCCCCTGTAGCCACCCACTTTTTAGGGGCCTAAATGTAGGTACTCAGCCCTATTAAATTTTCAAAAGGGGCAATTTAGGTGCCTAACTCCAAAAGTTAGGACCCTAAACCCTTTGAAATTTGGCCCCATTACATCTACCTTTTAAGCCATAGTCTTTTTATGCAGTTAATACTATATTATATATGCTACTATGAATTTAAACTTTATCTGACTTTTGGGACCGGGTGCTTCAAGGGGTGATTAGTTCTGTAGAGTGGAGATTGGTGGGAGAGATGTCTGGATTTGTCCTGTGTTGAAGAATTGTGGGGAGCTTGGTTATCTGTCTGTTGTTCTTGTGATATTTGTGGTCAACCATGTGTCCATCTTTTCTGTTTGTCACTCTATGTACCTCAGGCTGTGTTTGCTTTCTTTATTTCTATGTTTGTGTACCTTAGTGTATGTGTACCTGTATTTGGGGGGGGGGGGGGGGGGCTGAGGGTGTGTCAAGGTGGCTGAGGGTGTAGTTCTGGTGGCTACGGTTGTAGCCCTGGTGTGTGAGAAGCTACTGCTGATGACTGAGGGGGTAGAGGTGGTAGATGAGGTTATGCTACAGGTGGTACAGTATGCAGGTGGTAACTAACGGTGTCTTTCTCATGGGTGATTGAGGGAGGTGTGGTTGTGCTCGAGACTGCGCTGGTGGTGGTTGATACTGTAACCGGTGGTGGGTAAGGGTTTAACTTGGGGTGAGTGATGGTGTTACTGATAGTGGAATGAAATACTGCAACAAGTTCTATAAATGTATGGATATTGGGGAATCTGCATCAGCAGAGGGAGCAACAGATGAGGAGAAAGTACCCCATGGAGAGAATACATAGGCCCAGAACACAGTTTTTGGACCTATCTAAGGAGAAAGTCATATGAAGGTTCAGATTTAATAAGGAACCTCTACCAGCGGTTGGATGGGATCTGCGACCTTCCACACAGAGATGCTATGCCTTGCCAGTCCACCTCAAAATCATTGCAGCCTTGGCATTTTTTGCCACCAGCAGCTTATAGACTTCTCTCAGGGTCACAGTGGGAATTAGCCACCTTATTCTGTTCTGCGTAGTTTTTTAGTGCTTTTCTCAAGAGAAAAAAAAAATCAATATATATATTTTCCTGATGATAGACAGTACCAGCAGCTAATCATGTCAGTTTTATGATATTGCTCATTTTTCATCAGTTTTGGGGGCTATTGATTGCACACAAATAGCAATCAGGCCACCTGTTGGGATTGAGGCCAGCTACTGAAACCACAAGGACTGCGAGTGGTCTGCAATGCCAGAGGTCTCCTAAATGATGGTGTATCTAAGTTTCTGGCTCCTACCTTGATGCCTACATTCTGTCACAGTCAGGAATTCATGACCACATCACTGGAGGATGGCTTCTAGGTATGTATGCAGCTCATGCCACCTCTACTGTACAATAAACCATAGCTCTCTTTTCATGCATCTTCCAATAGGTCTTGCAATTATACAGATAGAGACATGTGCATGCCTCACTGGGGCCAGCAATAGTGTACTCCATTTTACCTAACATTCTTATTATTTGCCTTTTCCCCACAGGTGAAAGACTATACCCTCAAAACCAGGCTGATGATTCTTCTAGCATGTGCTGAGTGTGTGGCAGTTAAGTGTTACAATTAAGTCCACAGGCAGACCAGGGCTTTCATAAGCAGGACATTTGACCTACTCAAGAGAATTTAGATACCTGAATTAATCAGAGGAATGTTGCCTATACTGCTCACTAAGCCCTGTGACAATTTTCTAGCCCATTGCATGTGCCATAATCTTGCCAAAACCCATCGCCTGTCCCCTCCTGAAGGTAAAGACCTTCAGGAGGTCTTTACCTTCAGACACTGACACTGCAGAGGAGGAGGAGTCTACAGAAAGAGAAGAACTGAAAAAAAAGAGATACAATGCCAAGCTCATGACCAGGCTGTCTACCAAAGGAATAAGTTTATTTCCATGGATGGCCCCTAGTTTTCCCATTTACCAAGGACTCCCTTATGCAAGCCACGTGACAGCTACATCTTGAGGGGGGAGGGTTCAGTGAGAGTGAGTGAGTGTGTATTTGTGTAGGAAGAAGAGATCTGTGAGTGTATGTAGGTGAGTAGGAGAGAGCTGAGTGCAAGTGAGCATGGGTGTGAAAGTGAGTGGGCATGTGTGTATGGAAGAGGGAGAGACATGAGCGAGTGAGTGAGTGAGTGTGTGTTGGTGGGAGAATGACAGAAGTAAAGATGTAAATGGGCATGTGAGAATGTGAGAGAATGAGCAGTGAAAGTAAGTGTGAACATGTAAGAGTGTTTATGAGAGTGTTTATGAGAGCAAATCTGTGAGCATTCAGTCCCACTGTGCAGTTGCCCCACCCCCTCCTGCTAATCCATAGTAATATCAGGGTGATACTTTTACATGCACAACCATAGGGCAAGTTTCAAAGAGTCCATTTACATGCATAAATGCTTTTGAAAATCAGGCCTTATGGTTGAGGATGGGTTGTTTTAAGATGCTTCTGCCACAAGAATCCCATACACAAGAATCCTAAGATCTAGATGTCAGGCGCACATGCAAGGTCAAATCATCTGGCCAGCAGCACAACTAGATATGTACCTTTCACTTATGCCTCTAAGAACTCACTGTTCATTAGATTGTCCTCTGCCTGCGATTTCACCTTGTATACAGAGGATAGGGCCAGGTGCCTACCCTTGACATTCTTCCACAGACTCTGCAAAGCAGTCTTTAAACCATTCAGCCTAGAATGCATAATATTTGCAGAGAGAAACATACGATGCTGGCACTAAGATGAATGCTTAGCATTGTCCAGAGATCATTATAGCACACTATGCAGTCCTGCCAAGCATCTCTGCAGGCAGGCCAAGGCAAGCTGGTGAAATAACCTGCTACAAGAGGCTGAGTGGTTGGATAGAAGTGGCTTAGGACTGACATGCTAATGCAAGCAGGCCTTGGAAGTGTCTTAATGTGGCCAAGTAAAAGACACTAACAGGAATTGTACTGCCTCTAAAGCCTGCACTTACCTTTATTCACCTATTGCAGGAGCTGGTTACTTTTGCCTCTCTGCTATAGGCTAGCTGGCAAGCCTTGGATAGCAGCAGACAAGGACAGACTTACTTGTATGAGGGAAAGCACCCATGCATGGTATATGTAGAGACAGAATGCAAAAATGCTAACAGGTTGGGCAGACCTTGTATCCCTTCTAACCAGGAAGTAGTTTGATGACTCCTACCTGCCACTGCCACTTCAATGGTGCTCAGATATTCAATGGCAGATAAGCAGAGCTGAGGGAAACTGAAAGAGCCTTGGCACAGATTGCAGCCTGCTTGGTTTTAACCTTCCTGCGGAGGTCCAGCCATGTTTTACAAGGGTCCTCTTTATTGCAGTGATTTCAGCTTGTTCGTTATACCTTCCCGTATGTTTTGCTTCTATTAGACATTCATTCTAGTGGATGCCTCTCCATATACAGTAGATTGTTCTGGGCCTTCAGAATTTCATTGACCAGCATTGCCACGTCCTTGGGCAGGGAATTAATCTTGTGCAGCTGAGCATCCCTCCTGGCAGCCATTGTGGGCATCCTGGGCAGTGGATTTGTTCAAACATTTAAAATACCTGCACCTGTACCTAATTTCATGTCAATGGACTTGTTTGGTGCATAAATTGTAGATGCATACTTTTATAAAATGGAGGATAAATGTACACGTGTACTTTTCATAAATGTATGTGCACACATTCCTCATCTCCGTATCTGTTATATGACCAGGTGGGTGTAGTGTTCACAGTGCACAGGCACCACCAACTTTAGAAAGGGGTGGCCCATGCACAACCGACTTTGGGCACTACCACTTCCTTTCCAGCTCTCCCCCACAGTCTGGAATGATTAGTCCTCATGGCCTCTCACATGCCTATCAGATGCCAGTGCTGTGACTCTTACTCACCGACCCCAGGGGGGCGCCATCTCCAAGAAAGCCTACAAGCTGCAACCATCACAGTCTCACAAAGGAGAATCTATTAGGTGAAAAGGTTAAGAGTGCATATAGTGGGGTTTTGAGAGGCTCTGGGGGATAGATCATGTGTTTGGGGGATTAGGGTTAAGAGTGCGTATAGAGGGGTTTGGGGAGACTCTCTGGGGGATAGATCATGTGTTTGGGGGATTAGGGTTAAGAGTGCGTATAGAGGGGTTTGAGGAGACTCCCTGGGGGATAGATCATGTGTTTGGGGGATTAGGGTTAAGAGTGCGTATAGAGGGGTTTGGGGAGACTCCCTGGGGGATAGATCATGTGTTTGGGGGATTAGGGTTAAGAGTGCGTATAGAGGGGTTTGAGGAGACTCCCTGGGGGATAGATCATGTGTTTGGGGGATTAGGGTTAAGAGTGCGTATAGAGGGGTTTGAGGAGACTCTCTGGGGGATAGATCATGTGTTTGGGGGATTAGGGTTAAGAGTGCGTATAGAGGGGTTTGAGGAGACTCCCTGGGGGATAGATCATGTGTTTGGGGGATTAGGGTTAAGAGTGCGTATAGAGGGGTTTGAGGAGACTCCCTGGGGGATAGATCATGTGTTTGGGGGATTAGGGTTAAGAGTGCGTATAGAGGGGTTTGAGGAGACTCCCTGGGGATAGATCATGTGTTTGGGGGATTAGGGTTAAGAGTGCGTATAGAGGGGTTTGAGGAGACTCCCTGGGGGATAGATCATGTGTTTGGGGGATTAGGGTTAAGAGTGCGTATAGAGGGGTTTGAGGAGACTCCCTGGGGGATAGATCATGTGTGTGGGGGATTAGGGTTAAGAGTGCGTATAGAGGGGTTTGAGGAGACTCCTGGGGGATAGATCATGTGTTTGGGGGATTAGGGTTAAGAGTGCGTATAGAGGGGTTTGGGGAGACTCTCTGGGGGATAGATCATGTGTTTGGGGGATTAGGGTTAAGAGTGCGTATAGAGGGGTTTGGGGAGACTCTCTGGGGGATAGATCATGTGTTTGGGGGATTAGGGTTAAGAGTGCGTATAGAGGGGTTTGAGGAGACTCCCTGGGGGATAGATCATGTGTTTGGGGGATTAGGGTTAAGAGTGCGTATAGAGGGGTTTGAGGAGACTCCCTGGGGGATAGATCATGTGTTTGGGGGATTAGGGTTAAGAGTGCGTGTAGAGGGGTTTGGGGAGACTCTCTGGGGGATAGATCATGTGTTTGGGGGATTAGGGTTAAGAGTGCGTATAGAGGGGTTTGGGGAGACTCTCTGGGGGATAGATCATATGTTTGGGGGATTAGGGTTAAGAGTGCGTATAGAGGGGTTTGGGGAGACTCTCTGGGGGATAGATCATGTGTTTGGGGGATTAGGGTTAAGAGTGCGTATAGAGGGGTTTGGGGAGACTCCCTGGGGGATAGATCATGTGTTTGGGGGATTAGGGTTAAGAGTGCGTATAGAGGGGTTTGGGGAGACTCCCTGGGGGATAGATCATGTGTTTGAGGGATTAGGGTTAAGAGTGCGTATAGAGGGGTTTGAGGAGACTCCCTGGGGGATAGATCATGTGTTTGGGGGATTAGGGTTAAGAGTGCGTATAGAGGGGTTTGAGGAGACTCCCTGGGGGATAGATCATGTGTTTGGGGGATTAGGGTTAAGAGTGCGTATAGAGGGGTTTGGGGAGACTCTCTGGGGGATAGATCATGTGTTTGGGAAATTAGGGTTAAGAGTGCGTATAGAGGGGTTTGGGGAGACTCTCTGGGGGATAGATCATGTGTTTGAGGGATTAGGGTTAAGAGTGCGTATAGAGGGGTTTGAGGAGACTCCCTGGGGGATAGATCATGTGTTTGGGGGATTAGGGTTAAGAGTGTGTATAGAGGGGTTTGGGGAGACTCTCTGGGGGATAGATCATGTGTTTGAGGGATTAGGGTTAAGAGTGCGTATAGAGGGGTTTGAGGAGACTCCCTGGGGGATAGATCATGTGTTTGGGGGATTAGGGTTAAGAGTGCGTATAGAGGGTTTTGGGGAGACTCTCTGGGAGATAGATCATGTGTTTGAGGGATTAGGGTTAAGAGTGCGTATAGAGGGGTTTGAGAAGACTCCCTGGGGGATAGATCATGTGTTTGGGGGATTAGGGTTAAGAGTGCGTATAGAGGGGTTTGGGGAGACTCTCTGGGGGATAGATCATGTGTTTGGGGGATTAGGGTTAAGAGTGCGTATAGAGGGGTTTGGGGAGACTCCCTGGGGGATAGATCATGTGTTTGGGGGATTAGGGTTAAGAGTGCGTATAGAGGGTTTTGGGGAGACTCTCTGGGGGATAGATCATGTGTTTGGGGGATTAGGGTTAAGAGTGCGTATAGAGGGGTTTGAGGAGACTCTCTGGGGGATAGATCATGTGTTTGGGGGATTAGGGTTAAGAGTGCGTATAGAGGGGTTTGGGGAGACTCCCTGGGGGATAGATCATGTGTTTGGGGGATTAGGGTTAAGAGTGCGTATAGAGGGGTTTGAGGAGACTCTCTGGGGGATAGATCATGTGTTTGGGGGATTAGGGTTAAGAGTGCGTATAGAGGGGTTTGGGGAGACTCCCTGGGGGATAGATCATGTGTTTGGGGGATTAGGGTTAAGAGTGCGTATAGAGGGGTTTGGGGAGACTCCCTGGGGGATAGATCATGTGTTTGGGGGATTAGGGTTAAGAGTGCGTATAGAGGGGTTTGGGGAGACTCTCTGGGGGATAGATCATGTGTTTGGTGGATTAGGGTTAAGAGTGTGTATAGAGGGGTTTGAGGAGACTCCCTGGGGGATAGATCATGTGTTTGGGGGATTAGGGTTAAGAGTGCGTATAGAGGGGTTTGGGGAGACTCTCTGGGGGATAGATCATGTGTTTGGGGGATTAGGGTTAAGAGTGCGTATAGAGGGGTTTGGGGAGACTCCCTGGGGGATAGATCATGTGTTTGGGGGATTAGGGTTAAGAGTGCCTATAGAGGGGTTTGGGGAGACTCTCTGGGGGATAGATCATGTGTTTGAGGGATTAGGGTTAATAGTGCGTATAGAGGGGTTTGAGGAGACTCCCTGGGGGATAGATCATGTGTTTGGGGGATTAGGGTTAAGAGTGCGTATAGAGGGGTTTGGGGAGACTCTCTGGGGGATAGATCATGTGTTTGGGGGATTAGGGTTAAGAGTGCGTATAGAGGGGTTTGGGGAGACTCTCTGGGGGATAGATCATGTGTTTGGGGGATTAGGGTTAAGAGTGCGTATAGAGGGGTTTGGGGAGACTCCCTGGGGGATAGATCATGTGTTTGGGGGATTAGGGTTAAGAGTGCGTATAGAGGGGTTTGGGGAGACTCTCTGGGGGATAGATCATGTGTTTGAGGGATTAGGGTTAAGAGTGCGTATAGAGGGGTTTGGGGAGACTCTCTGGGGGATAGATCATGTGTTTGGGGGATTAGGGTTAAGAGTGCGTATAGAGGGGTTTGGGGAGACTCTCTGGGGGATAGATCATGTGTTTGGGGGATTAGGGTTAAGAGTGCGTATAGAGGGGTTTGAGGAGACTCTCTAGGGGATAGATCATGTGTTTGGGGGATTAGGGTTAAGAGTGCGTATAGAGGGGTTTGAGGAGACTCTCTGGGGGATAGATCATGTGTTTGGGGGATTAGGGTTAAGAGTGCGTATAGAGGGGTTTGGGGAGACTCTCTGGGGGATAGATCATGTGTTTGGGGGATTAGGGTTAAGAGTGCGTATAGAGGGGTTTGGGGAGACTCTCTGGGGGATAGATCATGTGTTTGGGGGGATTAGGGTTAAGAGTGCGTATAGAGGGGTTTGGGGAGACTCTCTGGGGGATAGATCATGTGTTTGGGGGATTAAGGTTAAGAGTGCGTATAGAGGGGTTTGAGGAGACTCCCTGGGGGATAGATCATGTGTTTGGGGGATTAAGGTTAAGAGTGCGTATAGAGGGGTTTGGGGAGACTCCCTGGGGGATAGATCATGTGTTTGCGGGAGTCAGGTATGTGTATGGTGGGCGGCTTAGGTTACTTGAGCCACCAGAATCCCCCACATCCCTACCTGAGACGTGTTTGAGGGGCTCAGGGATGTGTATTAGGGGGTCCGGATCACATATTTGAGGGGTTCAGGGTTGTGGGTCTGGGAAGGCTTTTAGGGGAATTGATCTTGTGTTTGCGGGACTCAAAGATCTGTGTGGGGTCTCTCTGGGTGACGGATCATCTGGGGCAGAGCTTCTCAACCCACGGGCCTCAGCAAGATCTTCGATGTACTGTGGCAGTCACTCTTATCACCAAATTTCCCTTCCCCGCAGGGCTGGCACATTGAACTTCGGGCCCTGGCACCACACAAAAGTACCTTCGGCACGAGGCAGGAGTAGTTCTATGTAATCGCATTCTTACATGCGTTGTTGTTTTTTCCGCTATAATGTAAACCGAGATGATATGTAATTTCTTACATGAACCCCGGTATATAAAAATGTTAAATAAATAAATAAATAAATAAATAGTGTACACAGAAGTTGATTCAAGGCAGAGGAACCGCCAGTGAAAGAAGACGCCAGACTGCCGCTCCTGCTTCTCCGAACAGCAAAACAAAAAAAAAAAAACCCTGAGCTGTTGCTGCTCTTGCCAGTGAAAAGAGGCCCCACATTGCCACTGCTGGCAAAAGGCAGCCCTGCACTGCTGCTGTTTTGCCAGTGCAAGAAGTATAGAAGAGCGCTGCTGCTCCTGCAGGTGAAAAGAAGGCCCCTGCACTGTCACTTCCTTGCCCTTGCTGACGAAAGAGTAGCTGTTATCCTTGAAGGAGAAAAAGCAGGTAGGAAAATGCTACTAATTAGCATGCTGTGGGGAGGAGGCCAGACAGAGCAAAGGAGAATGCTAGGCAGGGGAGAAAATAATGGCTGGGCACAGGCAGGGGAGAAGGGGGAGGTCCTGCTGGGCAGGTGAAAAGGAGAGGAAGAGATCCCGATGGGCAGGTGAGAAGATGAAATTAGGTTTGATATGTGGTGTGTGCCCTGAAATTAAAAGGGCTGAAAGCAGTGTCATAGCCTTGGGTGGGCCTGGGGTCCACCCACTTTGTGCTTAGACACACCCATTCAGGGCTGCCCGATACCATAAGAGACCTGATGGAGCAAGGCCAACGCAGGATCCCATCCTCATGGCAGCGGAAGAAAGGATTTGGTGGTGGCTGGCAGAAGCCATGTGTGTGTGTGAGAGTGTGTGTGTGTGGGTAAAAGTGGTAACCTGGGGATGTGTAAGAGAAAGAGTGTGAGAGCAAGAACTTTTGTGTGTGAGAGAACTTGTGTGCATGAGAGAGCATATGAGAGTAAGAACTTGTGTATGTATGTGTGGGAGAGGTCCCTAAGATAAACTGCATGCAAAGTCTGATTTCCTGGAGGTCTCTATTTCAGCTTTTGTCTATCACATTTTCTAATTTGTGGTCACTGTGCATTTGGTGAGGGCCTGTCTTTTGGAGTGTATCTTTTTACGTGCATTTTGTTATGTTCTCCTAGGAGTTTTTCCTGCTCATCATTTTTTGGTAAGGGTTTCATTTTTCTTTGTCAGGTTTGGAAAATGTGTCTCTCTCATACCTTTGCATTTTCAACAGTACAGAAGAAAATTCATGTTTCTTTCTCTGGTGTTGCCCTGCAGGAAGATTCTGGGTTTTGGGGGTTTCTAGTTCAGGTTTTGTCTGAATATTTCTATTTTCTAATTTGTGGTCGCTTATTCTGTACTTGGTAGAGCCTATCTGTGCTTTGTTTATGCAACCTAGTATAGGTAATCTGCTAGTTTGTTGTTTCTATGTAGGTATCTGTAGCAGTCTAATTCTGTTATCTGCTAAATGTGGTGGTGCACCAGAAAATTTGCTGTAGCCACGTGATAGAAACAAATATTTTGAGATGCTAGGCCAACATAATTATATGTGACCCTCTCTCAGGCTTGCCTTTGGGAGAATTCTGGGAGAATTTTCAGCTGCAAAATATCCTAAATGTAGCCAGACATAATTTTTGGCTGGGCCCAAAGTTAACATGGGTGGGTAGTAGGCATACAGGTCTGAGCCATGGCAGTTGTGCTCTTAAAAAACTTTAGAATGTACATAACATATTTCCACGTAGTCTCCTACAGCTGCCTTACTTTCAATTATATTTAATGATGTTGCGAGAGGTAATATTCTATAACTTAAGCAAAACCAGATACCTCAAACACACATCACAATATCCAGTTTCACCAAAACAGCACTAATTCCCAGCAGCAACCCTACCTATGAAAAAGTAGCAATTGTAACATATCCTAGAACAGTGGTTTTCAACTAGGGGTAATAGGAAGAGAAGGCAGCTATGGGGACAGGATGTGCAGCATTTTCAATGAAGCCCTCATAATACCTGCTGCCTCTCCTTAAAATAAGAATTGCACAATAAAAGATAACTGGTTGGAGTTCCACTGCTGGGTCTTCTCCTGCTGGTTCCTCACTGCAGTAGCCCAACTAGAGATGTGTATCGGGTGCCCGATCGTTTCCGCTTTCAGTTTCGTGTAGCCGTGGGGAAAGTTTGTATTCCCGCAGATTGGCATTTTTTTAATTCTTATAGAATCGTTTTTGGTTTAGCGTACACTAACGGGAGTTGTGGCTAGCTCCCGTTAGTGTGTGCTAACACAAACCCGTTAGTGCGCACCCCGATCTTTCAGATTTAATTATTTACAATCCCCCACTCTCCTGACCCCCCCAAAACTTGCCTAAAGTCCCTGGTGGTCCAGCAGGGATCCCGGGACCAATCTCCTGCTCTCAGGCCGTCGTCTGCCAGTAAACAAAATGGCGCCAATGGCTCTTTGCCTTTACCATGTGACAGGGGCTATTGGTGCCATTGGCCAGTCCCTGTCTCATGGTAGGAGCAATGGATGGCCCGCGCCATCTTAAAAAATGGCGTGGGCCATCCATTGCTCCTACCATTGCTCCCTTACCATGTGACAGGGGCCGGCCAATGGCACCAATAGCCCCTGTCACATGGTAAGGGCAAAGAGCCACTGGCGGCATTTTGTTTACTGGCAGACGACGGCCAAAGAGCAGGAGATCGGTCCCGGGATCCCTGCTGGACCACCAGGGACTTTAGGCAAGTTTTAGGGTGGGTCGGGAGGGTGGGGGATTGTAAATTAGATCTGAAGGGTTGGGGTGGGTTTGGGGTTTGTTTTTTTCCTGTGTGCCCTTCTCCCCCCCCCCCCCCCCATAAACGATAAGAAAACCTCACAAAATTTCATGAGGTTGTCCTATAATTTTTGGGGACCCCCGATACATGACGAATTATGAAATATTGTATGATATTTTAATTCCTCATAAAAACGATGCACATCCCTAATCCCAACATCTCTTGATGTCTGGATGTGGCTTTAAGCAAAGCTAAGTCCTCACACAATCGGGCTGTAAACAGAACCTTTCAGGAAAGCCGCGGGTTTTCCCAAAACAAAGTCCAGCCAGGGTGTGCCCGCTCCGCACCCCAGCCTATGGTAGCACTGGCCCTGAACACAGTCCCAGGAGTTTGGCCTTATCTGGAACCAACACTTCTTCACATTTGAGCCTTCTGACTGTGCCTGTCTCTGTGGCACAGCCTATGCCAGAAAAGGCTTTTCATCTCAGGCACTAAAACCAAGCTCTATCCTAGCCCCACAGTTCCTCCAAACCAGAGTTCAGTTCCTGCTGCGTCCATCCCAGCTTCACTGCTCAGAATAGCCAAAGCCTTAAATGTAGTTCCCTGAACCTTGACCCACTTTCAGGGGCCTAATTCAGGCACAAACCCCACAGTGTCCTTCCCTTCCCCCGCTCGGGCATCTCCCCAGAGCTAAGGCAGATTGCCCTCCTTCCCTTCTGTAGGAAAATTCCAAAAGCTGGAGAAACACTTTTTAAACAAAATACATATGCCTCCTCATTTTCCTACTCCATCGTAACCATCCACCCGGGCTTACTGCTGCCGTTGGCTATCAGTTGCTTCCATCTTCACTGTTCTCTTCCTCCTGCCACTCCCACCAGTCTCCTCTCTTTTAATTCGCACCAAATTGGTTCCCAGCCATGCTCAACTTCCTCCCCCTTCAGGTGCTCAACTTCCTCTCCTCAGCCCTCTGGGAGTTGTAGTCCTCCCCTCCTCCGACTGAGCTTTTTGGTCCATTCAGTCCTTGCTTGCATTCCCCTCCTGTTCATCTGTCATAATGGGACGTATCTCCCATTCCACTCGATTAACTATTTTGGTCTTTATCTGCCGTCATTCACTATGTTACACACACCATGCTACCTGCTACCACCTCCCATCCTTGCCTTCATCCCCTAGCAGCCACACACATACACACCCTGCCACCCCCACTTTAGCCACATACACACACCGCACAACACAGCATATAAACATTTTAAGATAAATCGATTAATGCATTATTAAATGGATTCCACCAAAAAATGCACCAAAAGTTTTAATTTGTGCCTTGAAAACCCTGATAAGCATCTATTTTGGTAGCCCCAAACCCCCCACAAGTTATCCATTTAAATGTTTAGTCTTGAATATTGGACTTCCCTATTGATAATCTAAGGGGGTCATTTACTAAAGGTTTTCTCCCATTTTGGGAAAGATAAATCAGACCCAAAGTTTGTACGTGAGGTAAGGTAATAGTAAGTGAAGTAACTTGCCCAAGGTTGCAAGGAGAGTAAGTGGTATTTGAATTCTGGTTTCTTTGCTTTACAGCCTGCTGCTTTAACCACTAGCCTCCTTTACTGCTCATGCTTTTGCCTTAAACCCACAAAAGGGCAACGGTTAGGAGATCAGGGTAGTATGGGGGGAGCAAGCACAGTGAGGGATTTCGGTGGTGTGGTGACAGCAGATTCGTTTTGTTTTTTTATTTATTTGTTTTAAATAGAAGAATATGCATGGCATCTTTGCATATACTGGTTTACTTTTATACAGATATATCCTATATATATATTTATTAGGAAAACCCTGAAAACCAGACCAGTTTGCAGCCCTTGATGATTTCAATTTGATGCCCATGACCTAAGCATTTCCAAAAACCCTTTCTATCAACATTTAGAAGCTGATTTGATAGTTTTCCATGAGGCTTTCCATCATACAGATCCTGGCCCCTTCTCTTTTTTGTTTTTTTAATTTGTATTCCACATTTCGTGACTGGTCAGTCACTTCAAAGCAGATTACATTCAGGTACTATAATTATTTCACTGTCCCCAGAGAATTTACAACCTCAGGAGGTCATTTACTAAGCTGCGTGTTAGGCATTTAACATGCAGTAATAGCCTTAATGCTGCAATAATGTGCAGTATTTTGAATACCACATGTTATTTCCCCTTGGCACCATGAGTATGGTAAAGAACCAATTTGCATGCAAATGCATGCTAATCCACTTATTACTAGGTAAAATATGTAAATCAAATAATATGGCTTGCCTCAAAATTCGCAAGTCATGTTATTTGATTCAAAGTTAGCTATAACTCTAGAGTTGCATCTAACTTTCCTTAAAAGCAACGGGATGCTTACATGCATTCAGATGTCTTCAGGGCCATCTTTTAAAGGAGCCAATCAGCCCAAAAAAGTTTCTCCTGCTCCTGTCACATTAATACCCTGATGGTCTCGAGGCACCCCTTAAGTGCCTTATCACCCCTTAAGGCAACCTAAGTGAAAAAAATAATTTTAAACTGATGACCCAATTCATGCCCCACCCCACCCTCCAAACCCCTCCTCCATGTTAGAAAGAAATAACCCGACTTCGACCTCCCCTCATGTCTAAGTATGTTCGCAATGAGAATGACTAAAAAAGAGGCTCCATCTACCTTGGAGTGTGAAAGATACTAAACTTCTCATAAAGTCACATTTGCATCATCTTCTGAGGATTCCTCAGAGGACAAGGATAACCCACAGATTGGAGTCAGTGTCTGTTCCCTATTCTACTTCTTTTCTTTTAGCTCAAAGCTTGAGAGGAAGAAGAGGGAAACCCAAATAGAATGTGCAATTATCAGGACCACAGATGAAACGATAGACCAGGTCGGTGGCCAGGAATTATGATTGGATCCCTTAGACCATAATTTATCACATCAAAAATTAATGTTGGCTGAGTTCTCAATGTTATCAAAAAGTTTCATTTTTGTTCCAAGCAAATTGTATGATCCATTTAAATTTAGCGTGGACTTTGAAAGATTTATTAGATCTCTGTAGTTAAAACTATTTTTTTCACAGAGTAGGGGATCTATAATGAACACATCGGTGGTAAGAAATTCTTCAATGTGGTTACCTCCTGGTCCTTTAGACCTGGGTATACAAACATTTAGGAATTTGGTACTTAAAGATATGGAGAAATTAGAAACCACTTTTGAAAAATCTAACGAGAATGTCACTACAGTTGAACATTAAAACAAGATGTAAAGCTATTGGGCCTGTGGTTTCTTTCCCTCTTGTGAGTGAGGTGGGGGAGGGGCTTCTGCTCCTGCCATGGAGCCTGGGTCTTCTACCCCTCCTGGAGTACAGAGGCCTACTGTTTCTTCTCTTTGTGTGTTCCTAAGGCCTGAACAGTCTTTAGCTTGGTTTATGGGGCAAATTTCTATGGGTCAGTGGTATTCCTTTGGTGGTCCTTATGTTGGGATCTGGTGCATGGCCTGGGGGGTTTTATGGGTGGTTTGGACCTAGTGGTATTGGTAAGATGGAGTCATGTTTCTAAAGGTTCAGTCTGCTGGATATGGTGGCTGCCATGCGGTATTGTTGGCCTTCTTGTTGGTGTGTGTATGATTTCCTGTGCACAAGACACTTCCTTTCTTCCAGGGGCTGTGGTGGGAGATGGGCAGGATGTGTCTTTTCTTCTTCACAGCTTGGACAGCCCTTTGGTGGGACTGTGGCTGAGGCAGAGTTTCCTGGAACATCGCAGGATGAGGACTGGAGGAGTCATCAGGGTGTGGTGTTACAATGTTCTCTCACCCTAGCTTGATCATCTTTGTGTGAGTTTCCTCACTTCGAAGGACATCAAATCTTCACAAGAGTGTGTTCAATGTTCATATGTCTCACTCTGCATGTAAAAATGGCCTCTAACCCCTACACTACTACCTAAACCTCACCTCAAGTTACTAGGTGGGCCTCCTATAGAGATATAAATATCTTACTACTACAAGGGCCTTGTAGATAGTCAGTCTCTCTCTTTCTCTCTCTCTCTCTCTCTCTCTCTCTCTCTCTCTCTCTCTTTCCTTCTCTCTCACTCACTCAAAGTGGGCTGGCTTCATGAAGCTATAATGCTTGATCAAGCTAGGGTGTGAGACCATTGTACAAATCTCATCTTTGTGTGAGGAAATCAAATCTTCACAAAAGTGTACTATTCTGTTTGTACATTTCACTCTGCATGTAAAAGTGGCCCCTATCCATACACTACTACCTAAACCTCACCTCAAGTTACTAGGTGGGCCTCCTATAGTAGCATAAATAGCTGCTTACTATGATGCTAACCCAGAGATGCTCTCTCCCTCCACATCTCTGTTCCTCCCCTGGTCTAAAATGCCCAAAACAGAATTTTGTGGAAAATCACAATTGTGTTATGGGCATATTACACAGCTTAACACAATTAAAAAAGGCATAGTTATTTTCAGCATTAAAACTGTGCAATATTGTGCATTATGGGGTAGATTTTCAAAGGGTTACGTGCGTAAGATACGAGCGTAACCCCTGAAAGCCTACCCCTGTGTGTGCCTAGCCTATTTTGCATAGGCTCGGCGGTGCGCACAAGCCCCGGGACGCGCATATGTCCCGGGGCTTCGAAAAAGGGGAGGGCCGGGGGTGTGGCCAGGGGCATGGTGGTGGGCCGGGGTGGGCCAGGGGTGGGTCTGAGTGCTCCTGCACAGCGGCCTGTGTTGGGGCATGGCGCTCCAGCAGCCGGCCGGCACACAAGTTACGCCTACCGGGTGGCGTGCATAAATGTACCCCACACGCGTAACTTTTAAAATCGGCCCCTATGGCTTCGCGAAGCCAGCACACTTTTTCAGAAATCCCACCGCAGACTCCTCCCCAATCTCTCCCCTTTTAAAAAATTTGTATTGCACCAAGCGTTATGGCACATATCACACACGTTAAGGCGTTTTCGCACACGTTAAGGTGTTTTTCGCATGCGAAAACACGTTAACACATGCAAAAATGCCATAAAGCGATTTGAAAAATGACCCTATTTGTTTGTTCCGTAATCATGCAAATTGAACATTTCCCACATTTAAAATGATCATATAAACTTTCCCCAGTCAGTGTTCTCTCCTGAATATTGCTGATAAAGTAATTGGTGAAATTGATTCACTTAGATTTTTTGATCAAGTATATGCCATGCTGATATGTTTATCATTAAATACTGGATGTAGATCCAAAACTAGTTTATGTTTCTTGATCACACTGGCTATTTTTTAATTTATCTAGAGTGTCTTAAAACACAATTATGTGTATTTTCACGATAAGTTTTTTCTTTTTTCATTGTCAACAGGTTACCTTCGGTGCTTTTCTTTCCTTCTGAATGCCGCATTCTGCCCAAAAATGGAGGGTGACAGAGCGAGTCGGCTCAGCTGCTCTCTCTTCAATCCCTCTGACCAGCCCGATGGATGCTCACGTCTGAAGGGGAGCCTTAGCTCTGGGAGTCAGTTTACTGGAAGAAAGTCGGGGGAAGCTAGTCCGACCCCCTCCCTGAGCTGTCAGCATCTTTGTCCCCAGAGGAGCGGACTGTTCCTGCTAACCCAGCAGAGGCACGTGTGCAGTCCCAGCAATGAGACTGGGAGCCGACGAAGGATGTGGGTGGTTACCAATTGAGTCATGAGCCTGGGGGACTGCAGGAGGGCGCCTCAGCATCGCAGAGGATCTTCGAGGAAGCAGGGGAAGTTGCTGATAGTGCTACAGCTAGCAATAGGTTCAAGGAGGCCAGACTTAGATTCCACAATTTCAGCCTGTGGAGCTGGTAAGTCCAGCTATGCTCAGCTTGGAGGTAATTTGGGAACCAATTCAAACTTTGAATACCAGCATTATTGCTCAAATAAACCCTCTCTTTGAGAGTGTTAAAAATTTGGTCTATTGATTAAATAATGTGGAGAAAGAGTCTAGGGAGAACAAGAAATGTTTGGAATCATTTAAAATAAGATCTGAAAGCTCTTTAGCTTTACAACAAGCATTGAGTAAGGAAAATCAGGTTCTTCAATTTAAATTGAATATACAGTATAATACACAGTGCTATTCACAACAGCGAAAACACAGGTCTAAATAATTTAATGCAGATACATGTATCGCAACACAACACAAGATCAACAAACAAATTAAAACTCGACATCCCAACAACTGCAACAAAATAACATCAAATATTTCAAAAAAGACCTTAAGATATGCTATTCAGACAAGCCTTCAAAGACGGGATCGACTAACCCTCCCGTCTCAATCATCACCCATATACTCACGATTACATAATACTCTCAGACTTATCTACTAAACATACCTTTACGGTCATCTAAACCAGTGGTTCTCAACCTTTTTTCTGTCAGGACACACCTGACATGGTTCTCACACGCGTGACACACTGACCCATGATCGTCACGGGGCTAGATGTAAAAGTACAGTTTGCATCCACAGGAACCCCCCTGACCCACAATAATGGATGTAAAGCAGAATTATGACATTCCCCAAACAACTCACCCTACAAAAAAGATATTCTGGTTCTGGTGTCATCTCAGTAACAGCAACTCAAACTCCTTCTACTTCCAGGCTCAATAGCCCTACTTATGAAAAGGCAGCAGTTTACCACCAATGCATGTCCTCTTGAGAAAACACAACAAATAAGACTGGTAAAATGCTTACATGCTAGTAAAATATCTCATCTTGGTAACAGACACAGAACTGACCTAACATACTCCCAGGATCTGTAGTAATGCACATAAACTAATCCACACACAGTTACACCTGTATTATGGAATACACTCAAACAGGAGCAACCCTATCTATGAAAAGGCAACACTACAAATATTAAATCAGGCCCTAAAAACCAATACACCTCTTATTAGGAAAACAGAACTAGCAAGCAGCTAAAGATCCCCACACAGAAATAATTGTAAAACTATACTAATAAGCAGAATAAATGTTTCAAAACAGCTATGAACAGAATAACATCCAACAATTAAAAACTCATAATAACTATTAAAAATTATCCAAATACCAATAAAATATTTCAAAAAAAGCAGACACATCACATAATATTAAATAATTAAAATGGCAGTCAATCAAGAAAAATAAACTTAAAAAGCCACCTTTACTTACCCCCTCCAGCAGCTCTCCTACTCCTCTTCCATGCAGGCCATAGCACACAGCAGAAGCAGCAGTAGAGGCTAAGCTCTATACACATGGTCCTCTTCCTTAGTGCCCATGTCTCTCACACACACCCCATACCAGTCGTGCCCCCATGACCAGTTTCTGTCTCTCACACACCAATCATCTCCCAAACAGTCTTTGACACACACACCAGTCACCTTCCTGAACAGTTTCTCTCATGCCATACACACACACAGGCTTCCCACTCCTGTGTTCTATTTACATTGACGGGCTTCTCACTCTCATAATCACTTTCTCTGTCTCACAAACACTCACCAGTCTCTCACTCCCATGCTTGTTCTCTCCACATGCACAGGCTTCTCATTCCCATAATCACTTTCTTTCTCTCTCACACACACACAAACACACACCAGTCACCTGATCTCTCTCATGCATACACACACACACACACATGCTTCCCACTCCCATGTTCTCTTTCAGATATACAGGCTTCTCACTCCCATGCTGTGACTCACACACACACCCAGGTTTCTCACTCCCATGCTCACTCTCTTCACATGCACAGACTTCTCATTCCCATAATCACTTTCTTTCTCTCTCTCACACATACACACACACACACACACACACACACTCACACATACACACACCAGTCACCTGATCTCTCTCATGCATACACACACATACAGGCTTCCCACTTCCATGTTCTGTCTTACATATACAGGCTTCTCCCTCCCATGCTGTGTCTCACACACACCCAGGTTTCTCACTCCCATGCTCACTCTCTTCACATGCACAGGCTTCTCATTTCCATAATCACTTTCTCTCTGTTACACACACACACCAGTCTCTCTCTCATTTGCATGCTCGCTCTCCACTGCACAGGCTTCTCATTCCCTGAATCACATTCTTTCTCTCACATTCATACACACCAGTCTCTTTCTCTCACACACACAGTCACCTTACCAACCAGTCTCTCTCTCATGCATGCACACACACACAGGATTCCCACTCCCATGCTCTCTCTCACATAATCAGGCTTCTCACTCCCATGCTTTCTTTCACACACACCCCCACAACACCAGGCTTCTTACTCCCATGCTTACTCCCATACCCAGATTTCTCACTTCCATGCTTTTTCTCTCTTTCACACACACACACACACACATCAGTCACATCCCTGACTGTCTCACACTCTCACATACACATCAGTTATCTCCTTGAGCAGTCACGTTCATTGTCTCTCACATATACACATACATCAGCTCTCTGACCAGTTTCTCTCATCACAAACATGGCATGCTCTCAATCAAATACATTCTCTCACTTACACACTGGCTGGCTGGCTGGCTGCTTCTCTCTCTTTCTCTCACTCACTTCCTCTCCCCCCCCTCTCCGAGCACAAATGGTAGCTGCAGCAGCCTCCTCCTCCAGCCCCCGCAAGCCAAGAAAGTAGAATCCCATCGGCCAAGGGAGGCTCATGCTGCTGTCTCCTTTCTCGATTACCGGCTGCTTCGATTGCTCGGGGGCCAATGCTGCAGCCACCGCTGATACTTTATCACGTGGCACGGCTTTCTCCTTCCCGCGCACCGCGTATCACTTCCTGTTCCGGGTCACGGGGGGGGGGGGGGGGCAGGCGCGGGAAGGAGAAAAAGTCAGCCACGGGTGCCACAGCTTCTTTTAGCACTGCTGCCATTCCCACTGGGCTTGAACGTGCTGATAGCCCGGCGGCAACGGCAGCAGGGAAGAAAGAGCAGAGGGAGAGACCGGGAGCATGCGACACACCAGCCGGTACTTGGCGACACACTGGTGTGTCGCGACACACCGGTTGAGAAGTGCTGATCTAAACCTTATAGCGATACACCCAATATATCCCTAGAATATATGCTAACCCGAACTCATTCGCTTCCATTACCATGAGCTATACCACAACATAATCCCTGATACTTTATCCTAATTGCTGATCTGCCAGTTTTCTTGTTTATATTGTTATATTTAACCATATTACACCGTGTTAAATTTAATCATATATATATATAACCCTCGGCACTGCCAGTTCTCTGTTTTGTGTTTATATGTTTCCTTCAAATGTATTACGTTGTTACAATTGTAAACCGGAGTGAAGGCATCTAGCTAAACTTCGATATATAAAAACGATTAAATAAATAAATAAATTGGAAAATATGGAAAACCAAATAAGAGGAAGAAATCTTCAGTGTATTAATTTTCCTAAATTACCACATGTTCTTCCTAAAGACATGTGGAAAAGGTATTTAATGGAAATACTTAAGATTTCTGAACAGACCCTTCCGTAATTTCAAGGGTATATTATATCCCACCTTTCAAGAAAAGCTCCCCTGATAAGGATGAGATGCAAGTTCTCTCTCCAATAGAAACACCCAAACTGGATGTTACAGCAATATTGGAAACATCTGAAGAAGATTTGCTTATGCCAGACACATTGATTGTTTCTTTTCTGCTTGAGTGGGACAGACAATGGGTTTCTTAAGAAATATTGTATTTATTTATTTATTTGTTTGTTTGTTTGTTTAGTTTTATATACCGTCATTCGGTAGAGCCATCATAACGGTTTACAAAGAATACATTTTCTTAACATTTGTGCCAAAATACAACAAACTTTAAACATCGTATGGAGCCCTTTCTAAAGAATAGAGTTCAAATCTTTCCTGATTTGGCCAGGTCTACTCAGACAAGAAGGTGTCAATTTCTTTTGATGAAATCTAGGGTCCTGGAACTGGGAGCTTTTTTCTTACTCAAATTCCATTGCAAATGTGTGGTTAAAATGTCAGGGGCTTCATATATTTTCTATCAACCCTCTCAATTGCCAACTTTTCTATCTGATAAATTAGGAATGCAGCCTTGTTCCTCACCTGTTTCAACATGTTGAGCACATATATTAGCAACTAGTCATCTTATAATTTATGATCTACCCCATGAGCTAGTTTTTTTCTGGTACGGTAGTAAGAATTGTATTTATTATTCCACTGAGGATTGTTATTAGACCCTATATTTGTGGACACAAGAAGCATATATAACAATTAATATTCATGATTTATTTTTCTTTTTTCCTAACTTTTGTGATTTTCTTGGTTATATGCATTGTTTTTCAAGATATTCTTGAAATAATATTTGTGAAAACTCAGAAAGAAAAAATGTTTAAAAAAAATTTAATTGAAATTTGTGTGTTGCAGGGAATCACCCTGAAGCAGCTTTTCCACGAAACAATGGTAACCGTAGGCTTTAACTTTTTCTGTATTGCGATTGCATAATAAATTGAGCAACTGACCACAGTATCAGATGAAAAATTACAGTAGAAAAAATAAGATGAGTTCTTCTCTTGTACGTATAATTTATGAGCGAAACAACAACACTGGGGTTCTAACTGCAATTGCGACATAAGAGTGTTTGTAAACACTTCAGTTTCATTATCAGCACTTCAATTTAATTATCAACAAACGTCTAGGGTCCTGCGCCCCGATACCTCCCTTTCTCATAAATAAGACCCACTACAAAAACCTTGCCACCTTTTTAACTGAGATTTCACATATCTGAACTAAACTGGATAAGACACCATTAGGAATCCTACTCCAGGCAAATCGTACTCCATCACTGCACACTCTGGCTACAGCCTGCCCACTCTCAATTGACCATCCAATTTATTGAGGCATGAGCTATTGAAGACAGAGTTCATTTCGCAGTCAGTAGTCAGTGTTCAGTGGTGGAGTACGATTTGCCTGGAGTGGGATTTCTAATGATGTCTTAACCAGTTTAGTTCAGATATGTGAAAGCTTCTCAGTAAAAAAGGTGGCAAGCTTTTTGCAATGGATTTTATTTGTGAGGAAGGGAGACATCAGGGAGCAGGAACCTAGAAGTTTGTTGATAGCTCATGAACGTTCTCTTGGAGGGGTTTCTCCTTGATTGATTGTTGTTGGGTGGTAGGCTATTTGATATCTACTATCTAAGAGGAATAAATGTAGAAATGTTTGTAACCCTTTTTCAAGGATTGGTTATATCCTGAGGGTCCATAAAAGAATTTAGTTCTTGGGGCTATCTTCTATGCCACTTCCCCCTTCCTCTGATCCCAAGGAGTGGATTATTTTCTATTGGGGTGGAGGCTGATCTTCAAGGCCCAGGCAGTGTAATGCAATCCCTCTGGTGCTGCCAGAACAGTCTGGACACAGTTTGGGTATTCAATGTAAACTTTACTGTGATTTTTCATAATAAATAAAAGTCCAGCAAGTAGATAAATTGTTCTACTTTTATCTGTGCTCACACTAGTGTATGTACATTTTGGACTCTTCTATCCTTTATCTGTGTATGTGTCCTCAGTTTAGGGTCCTGAGATAAAGCTTGTCCCTCAGGGAGTGAGCAAACTAGTTATCCCAGTTGGCCAGGGAAATCTCTAAGTGTGAGGAGGATCCCCTTAGTGTCAAAAATCATACCTGAGGTCCCTACAAATCCAGTTCATCCCCAGCCTGTGTCCTGTGTCCCTAAGGGTGGAGATCCAGTAGTAGATCTCCAAAGCTCTTTCCTCTATTCATCGGACTCATGATGTGACCTATTGTTGGGAAAGGTCTGCTGCTAATGTAGCCCAGCTTCAACCGTAAAGAAGGGTGGCACTAAACCTCCGCACAAAACCAAAATGGGGAAAACACTTTCTAAGTCCCAAAACTTCCTCTAAGATGAAGAGTTACTGAAACCCTTCACTGGCAGGGAGATGAGTACATAGATCGTCTAACTTCTGACCTCTGGATCTGGGGCTTGTCCCTCACCAGACTGGACCAGGCTCTAACAAAAGCAAAACTCCAAAACTACCCAAACTATTACCAAAGTCTTTTGGCCACAAAACTGGAGGTAGGTCCTGAAAGGAAAGGAGTGCAAATCAACCAGCTACCAAAAGCGGCTCCTAGACACCCCTCTCCCCCTTCTAGGCAGGGATTAAACCATTTCAGACATCCTCAGAGGGAGGCACACTGATAGGATGGTATCTCCCTCATTGCTATCTAAGAGTAGGGATTTAGGGCCACCTACTGGAGACCAGGGGGTCTCTACATGTTGATTTCTACCGTTTCCTTTTGTCTTCTTCCAATTCTTTTCATATCAATCAAGTTCTGTTAAACCATAGAGTAGGTCTGGAGCTTCTGGTGGTAATGGCTTTCCAATGTTTCATTTTGTCAGTAGTTGTTTTAAGATCAGTGTACCAATTTTCAGCCATGAGTTTAGTGGACATAGTACTCTCATTTATGCATGTTAGGGTAAGTATGAAGGAGACTGGATTAAACTATGACGGGCACACAAATTTTGTGATTTTTTTTTCCCGTTTGGTTTATGTGCTGAGGGTGGTCACGTGTTACAAAGTACTATGTAGTGGTCAGTCCAGGAGAGATGAGTGGTCTGTATATTTTTCAGTGCCACTTCATGTAGTAGCTGTGCCAGTGCCAGTATCAGGTCAAGGGTATGGCCTGCTCTATAGATTGGTTAACTGTTTATCTGGATTAGACCAAGAGATTACAGGAAGGTTAGGAATTCCTGAGGTAGGCTTAGGTGTGGCTCAACAAGGATAGTGAAACCATCCAGAACCAAGGTCCTAGTGTGATCTAGAATCATTTCTGAAATTAATTGTAGGAGGTCATATACTGCTTCAATACTTCAGTACTGCATGACAGGGTTCAATATTTCAATATACTAGTAAGAGAGCCTCCCATTTAGGGTGAGTATGAGCCTGTAGAAGGATGGTTTTGATGCCCTGTAGTTTACATGTAGGAGACAGTGCCCCTGTCAAGGAGTTTCTAAAGGTAACAGCCACTTCTCTAACTCTTTTTAGTGGATTGTGGGATGTGAGCAATTGTGTAGTCTGGGGCACAGATTTGATTGAATAGGAAGGAGGCAGAGATGTGTGTCCAGGTTTCTTGTAGGAGGATAATCTTTTGAATGGAACAGGTGTTCAAGAGTATTATTCTATCCGAGGGGGATTGCCTTGTCTAGGAGGTATGGTGTCCCAATTTGCATTCTTTTTGGTAGATGGAGGAGAGTTCCATGCAGGGTGCATAGCCTGGGCAAGTTTGATTTGTAATGGGGTGAGCATTTGCCTTGGCCCATAATGGTGGCTATAGGAAATGATTGGGGAAGTAAAGGTTTGGTTCTTTGTGAAGTATATCTTGTGGGTGTGTGAGATAGTGGAGGTGGCCAGGTTGCATGGATCAGAGACAGGTGCTCACAGCAGTCTGCACAGTAGTGCACAGAGAGGAGCACACAAAGCTGCATGCCTTTTAGTGCAGCCCTTCATTGGCAGGCCTGCCAGCAGGGGGGCTCCACCCCCGCCCCCCCAGCCAGCCCTTGAAAGGAAAGGCTGGCGCTACATGATGAGGCAAGAAGCAGTAAGAGGGGCTTGTGTGGCCAGCTCCCAGAGCTCTGGGGTTCTTGTTGCTGTGATGAAGGTCGGTGGAGATGCTGGTGAGCAAGAGAAGAGGGCTTTAGGTAAGGAGTGGGCCCATACTCACCTCTGTTGTCACTGTCTCTCTCAGCTTTGGGAATCACATGGTATTTTCCCCTTACTACCTGTTTTCTCATGTTAGATTCACTTTACTATTACTTTGTCTTATGCCCTCTTCCAGTATTAATACATTTTAATATTAATCTGATTGCTTTCTTGCCAAATTGCTTTTACAATGTTTGGTAATGTTTAGAAATGTTGTCTCTTTCAACTATATTTTGCATAATCTAATTCAAAAAATCATAAATGCATACACTACTCACTCTGTTACGCTGTTAGCTACTGCATAGTCTTACAATGTTTACATGCTTATGTAATACACCAAAATGCACTGCCTTTCTTTAAGTGAGTTTCCATAGATTGTTTGGTCTTACAAAGTACTCCCTGTATTGCCTCCCTCTTTCCCTCCAGTTTCAACTGTTGTGGGAACGCTTGAGGCGGTCCCATTTCTGGGATTTCGTGTACCCTTTGGCCACAACACAACCACAAAGGAGCTCCGGGAAGCGCCGAAGAAGGTGAGGAGTGTCCAAGCACGGGCTGAAGATGTAGAACCCTGGCCTCTGCCAAACCTGATCGCATCAAAGAGACCCAGCAACACAATGTTGGTCTCTGGGGTAGTTCTCCAGCCACTCGATAGCCCTTTCAGACCTGCCATACGGAACAGCAAATGTGACAGGAAGGACAGAGGCTGAAGGGCGAAGACATCAGATGAAGACGAAGACTTAGGATACGTGAAGGATTCACATGAAGAGCCAGGATACTTGAAGATTGACTTGAAGGTTGAGATGAGACTCAGGATACTTGAAGAAAAGGACTCAAAAAGTGTCACAAGTTGCTTCAAGAATACTGAGTAGGTTCTTCCACATCACGCACCCTACTCAGCCAATCAGGGCTGGTCGCAGACCACGCCGGGAGGCACGCCCTACACAGCCAGTCAGGGCTGGTCGCGGACCATGCTAGTGGTTCCTCGCACAGGTTGATAGAAGAATCAAAGCAAAGACTCTGGTGAGGCCTACACCAAGGTACGCCTTCCACAGTCAGTCAAGGCAAGGGATGGACCACACCAATGGAACAGGTTTTAGATAGAGTTCATTTGTATGGACAAAGCGAATGCAAGAGGCTCCGAAGATCCAGACAGGATTCAGGATTTGGGGAAGGACTGCAGGATCCAAAGACTCGGAGAACCTCATTCGGTGCGGGAGTCTAAAAGCTCGGAGACGGGACTTGGAGCAAAGGACAATAAAAGCCGGAATCTTCTGGAGGCTTACGCTTTCGTAGTGGAGGACATCTGATTACTTGAAGATCAGGAGATGAAGACATCGGAAGTCCAGAAGATCTGAAGAACGAAACATCAGCAGATTGGAGGAGAAGGATGAAGGAAAGATCAGGACGAGTGGAACTGACGAGACGAAGACGCAGGGTCAGACAAGAGACCACGATGAAGATGAAGACATGGAATTCCAACATGGAACAGAGTGCCAACGAGAAGAAGATGGAAGAGAAGTCCTAGGGAGGACTGGCTCCTTGCGAAGGCAATGAAGCAATGAAGACAGGACCCTTTTGTAGGGCTGAAGAGGTGACTCCCACGATGACACCACTGGAGCACCACTCTCACGCTGGCCCTTAAAGAGGAGAAGAGAGGCGTGGCCCCACGCCTAAGGAGGAAGGAGTAGGCAGGATCATGGAGAGCAGCGTCCCTGCCACTGAGCAAGCAGGAGCAGGGCTGAAGCAGGCTGCAAGGCAGGCCCGATGCTGGAGTGGCTCCCTGCTGCAGGAAATGGGCTGAGGGCAGCTCTCTGGTGCAGGAAAGGCCCAGGATGAAGGCCCCTCCCCACGGAGGGAACAAGGTAAGCGTCGGCGGCCTCCGGGCCGCATATAAGTTCTGTCCCGGCCTCCTGGCCACATGGAGAAAGCAGTCGGCAGCCTCCTGGTCTGGTCCGGGGGTGGGGCGTGGGCATGTCTAGAAGTCTCTGCAGGGCTGCTGGGCCGGGAGATCACAGGCGTAACTTCTACAACAAAAGTACGGGGGGGGGGTTTCTTTAGGGCTGGTGGGTGGGACAGGTAGGGGAAGGGAGGGGAAGGGGGGGGGAAAGAAAGTTCCCTCCAGAGGGAACGGGGAAAGCCAGCTGGTCTCCCTGAGAGCTCGTCGCACACAAGTTGCACTAGTGTGCACCCTTTTGCGCGCACCGACCCCTGATTTTATAACGTGTGCAGCTGCGCACACATTTTAAAATCGGGCTTACATTTGTGCGCACCGGGTAGTGCGCACAAATGTAGGCCGCACGCGTAGGTTTTAAAATCTGCCCCAATGCATTCAAGTTTAATTGACTTTATTTGTAATTTATTGTACAGCAACGGGCACTGAATCTGAATGCCAAATTAATAATGAGTGATGAGATAGGATGTCTTCTGACAGTTAATGCTTTGTAACAAGAGATGAAGATCTAAGGCAAAGATGGACGCAACTATAAGCAGCAAGCCAAATATGATTGTTCAAAATAAATGTACTTGTTACTTTGTTCTGTTTGCTCCGCTTTTGATCTTATTCTTGGAACTCAATTTATTTTTTCATAATTCATTTCTGAGGTCATTTTAGAACTGCCCACATTGATGCAAAATCTGGGTATATTTAACTCATAGAGTTTGCACAGAATTTCAAAGGAATGATAGGTGCATACATTCCCTTTAAAAATTAGCCAGGAAATACTACTCGCATATATTTACACCAGCTAAATTGTGCAATAGTGTTTCTGAGAATAACTTTGTGCATACTTTTGGTGGCACAAAAGTGAAAACCCCTCTCCCTGGGACTGCCTTCTTTCACTGGTGGCTAGGTAGAGGTGTAATGGCATTAGAAACACAAGTTTACATGCATACAAGAATGGGCAATTTTCTAAAAGCAACAGGAAAAAAGGAAATCATGTGTACTTATTTTTCAACCTATAGCCATTCACAGATAGTTTGACGTTTTTTAAATTTATCAATTTTTTCAATTTTTTAATTTTCAATTTTTAATTATTTAATTTTTCTTTTGCAGCATCAGCAAGCCTGACAATGTACCTCAAGGGTTTTCAAAAAAGAGGCCGTCCGGACTTTTAATCATTTGCGGTCTAAAAAATTCCATCTAGCAATATAGTGCCATCTGACCTTTTTTGGCCCTTCCATCAAGCGCTATCTGTCCCCTTGTAATTTTTCAGGCAGTCAGAAATGGCTTGCAAAAATACCCACCACCATCTGTCCTCCTTCTCATGCCCACAAACAAGCTTAGCTCTTGAGAAACTTCTTGCTTGCTATTAGCAGAACTTCCTTTTTCTCATAGCTGCAGTTCTTCCCCTCGCCCACTCAGATTTCCATATACTGGGTTCGTGGACTTTGGCTCATTCTGTCTGACCTTAGGTGTTTACTGGTCAGCATTTTACAGCACACACCAACACTAGTGGTACCATCAACATCAATCATAGCAAGGGAAATAAAGAGACAGAAAAGAAAAAGACTGATAGTAGAATAAAAGAAAGAGGAGACATATTTATATATATATATATATATATATATATATATATATATAAATCACAAATAAGGCAATGAGCACAACTAACTAGTGCTTATTATATCACACAAAAATCACTCCCAATGGAGAACGGAACAAAGCACATCAATCTATATTATTATAAACACCATAAGTCAAGAATGTTTCATTTGTTATATGCAAAATCTTTTATTACTTCAATTATAAATTTTATAAAAACATTCTCATATCCAATATTTATCTCAATTTTTTTGTAAAACAACTCTTAGCACATATTTAAAAATGTGTAAAAAAACTAGATACATCACTGTTCACAGCCCTCACCTTTATGCTGCTTGCTATTAAGCTCAAACTGACCCTCAATAAATATGTCTCCTTTTAAACCATGCAATGTTAATCACCGTTGATAAACATCATGAATTAAATTAACCTCTTCATTGATCATCATATCCACATCATTTTACCAACATTCATTTGAAAATACAACGTAACATTGCATCCCCCACTTTGTAATTCTTAAATTATCATGTAAATATACAAGATGTAACAAGTGGTTCAATTCCAATCTGTGGTGTTCCTGATTATGTTAGATCCTTTCCCAACAAGGCCCTTGTTTTGCCTCCTCTTACAAAAAGAACGATCAACAGCGAGTAAATCACCCCAAACAATTAATTCTTAAAAATCTAATAAAAAAAATAGAAAGAATCAAAGAATCAAAAAACTTTAATGTTTCCTTTTCATTCTATTACCAATGTATTCACTCAGAATTTTACTAACCATCTATATAACCCTATAACTACCCAATATGAATACATAAAGGAATGTCTCATTCATAAAAATATCTTTAACTAACTATATCAATCATTATAAATACTATCAAAATATTAAATATGTGCTAAGAGTTGTTTTACATAAGTAACCATTGAATTATATCAAAAAATTGTGATAAATATTGGAAATGAGAATGTTTTTATAAAATTTATAATTGAAGTAATAAAAGGTTTTGCATATAACAAATGAAAAAATATTGATTTATGGTGTTTATAATAATATAGATTGATGTGCTTTGTTCCGTTCTCCATTGGGAGTGATTTTTGTGTTTTATATATATATATACATAACAGATATACACATAACAGATAAAACAGCAGATGTATGATTGCATCAGGCATCCAAGAAAGCATCAGGGTAAACTGTTTGACATGGAAGTTATAGCCCTGAATAGCAGTAGAACAACATTGTTGGGCTTCCAAGAAAGCTGGGATGATTTACATGGAGGGATCATGGTTAAAACTCAAACTTCAGTGAGCCTGAGGAGGCCAAATTGTTTTTACAACAGCCTCACTACCCCTTGTGGCTATAGGGATTATTGCAAAACTTGGTAATACGACATAGAAGGGAGCCTGGGTGTTGGCTTAAGTATTGGTTTTGTAAGAAGTAGAGCTGAAGATGGTGAGGCCTGAAATGACCTACCAGTAAAGGTGGTGGAGGACATCACTGTGGCAGAGTTTGAAAAGTCAGGTAAAAGACATGTGAGAAAGGGAAGTCTATGTGAAGCAATACTATTTATATACAACTTTTACAAGATCCTCTCAACAATGATCCAATAATCCCAGAGTCCCTATTTTCCAGTTCCTGGTGTCCATCCTAAATGAGTTCCCTCATTTACATGGTCTCTCACTCTTTAATTCCAGCCAACATAGTATAGGGACTTAGGGCCTCATTTTCCAATATCGCATTGGTAACGCATTAGGGGGCGTTACCAATGCAAATGAGGCTTCTTTCGTGCAGTGGGGAAACATCGCGTGCGGCGATGTTTTCGCCAAAACATTAGCATCTTTTGGTGTTTCATCGCAGTGCATGATATTTGCCGGTTTTTGCACTTCAATCATTGCGGTCCACGATAGTCCCAGACAGCCCTGGATGGAGAGAGAGAGAGAGAGAGAGAGCCACCTACTAACTCGGGATGGGGATTAGGTATGAGCGTCGGGGGTTGGGGGCCACTTTCGCATTCCACATGAGACCTACGGAAAGAACAGTGGTCTCTAGTGAAGATTTGCTGGCCGTCGGAGTGAGGAAACTCACTCCAAGAAGAGATTTGGGCAACATTCTCTCCACCTAGCTTGTTGTTGCCCAGGTAGAGTGTCCATCAAGCTAGGTTGAGAGAACGTAGCCCAAATCTCTTCTTGGAGTGAGTTTCCTCACTCCGATGGCCAGCAAATCTTCACTAGAGACCACTGTTCTTTCCGTAGGTCTCATGTGGAATGCGAAAGTGGCCCCCAACCCCCGACGCTCATACCTAATCCCCACCCCGAGTTAGTAGGTGGCCCTCCCATAGGGGTTAAAATACCTGTCTAGGGCATAGGCACCATAGGAAGGTTCTCTCTCTCTCTCTCTCTCTCTCTCTCTCTCTCTCTCTCTCTCTCCCTCTCCCTCTCCCTCTCCCTCTCCATCCAGGGCTGTCTGGAACTATCGTGGACCGCGATAATCCTTTACTGGCCTGTAGCGCAGTCCGTATCGCAAATTTGAGGGTTGTAGTTAGCAGCCGCGCTAACACTGTGGCTGTTTCGCCGCACACGATAAACTGGTTCCTGCTTTGCATATGCTCCGCCCCCTGAATACCAAATTACTAATTTGCATTCGCAAATCGCGTTAAACTGCTTTGAAAATGAGGGCCTTAGTGTTGGTTTGCATATGGGAATTTATATAAGCATCTAGCCAAAGTTATGAATCTCAATCGGGCAGACTAGATGAATCATTTTGACCTTTATATGTTACTATGCTTCAGATTCATGATAATTCAATCTCTTTTTTGTATACTTTTTCATTGAAAAACCTAAAGAGAGAATCTGAATAGTCCAATTGAGCAGTACATTTTCAGAAGCAATCAGTCATAACTATAAGTTTCCATTCAGGGCATAAAAAGAATTGGCTTTGAAATGTCATACTTAGTAAATTAAATGAATTTCTTAATATGTCATTTTCATCATGATGTTTAAATTGCAGTTAAAGAATGTGAGGTGTAGGGTGCACTTTAAATCTGCATCTGATCTAAAATTTAACAAAAATAAACGTTTTTTCCAGTGTTGAAGGAATGTATCAAACACTGCAATATGATGTGCTGTATACACCAACAGAGGACAATTAACAATACATTCAACATGATTCAATCATAGTTCTGATTTAGAAAAATGGGTTCTTTGCAATGCAGCTGCTGGGTTTTTTTTTCACTGATTGGGTTCAACTTTCATCCAACCTTCCTGTCCACTTAATGCTGTGGTTTCCTAATGATCAACACCTCTTGTTCAGTGAAGGCAGGGAAGCAGTTCTTCAAAGATCAGCCCAAGGCTATTCTAGTGGTTTGCAAATAAATCCCAAGTAATGAGTTTTGGAAGCAAGACAAAATAATGCATTGCAACTGCAAAGAGCAGTTAGGATTATTTGCATAATTACAGAAGCACAGTTAAAATCATTTCTGGCAAAGAAGACAATACTTCTCCCCATGTCTATTTCTTTCAGTCTTTATTGTCCAAATTCTTCCATAAACAATACTATCAATCATGTTGCCTATATAGCCGAAAGATGCTGTAGAAGGGATATTTATCTGCTTCATACAATCTTTGTAATACAGTGATCCAATCTGTTCTACAAACCACCCCTGATTTATGGTTTGCTTTGAATGCTGTAGATATTACCTTGCATTAAAAAAGGGACATCTATGTTACAGTGTCACATGCATTTCTCATGGCTAGCTTATACGCAAAAGACTCAGTTCACCCTAATTCAACCTTTGAGAAATTTCTAGCAGGAAAACATTTGTTGGTGAATAAAGCATTTTAACCTGGATTAAACAAAATATTCAGGAGGCCTACATACTGTATCTTGTAAAATATATGCAAACTCTCAATCCCTGTTCTGAATAGTACAATAAATGAATAGCTCCATCTCACTGTTGATGAGCCCTATTTTCTTTTTCTGACCTGCTAATCACCCTAACATCATGCACATCTGGAAAAGAGTAGGGAACCACATTGAGCATGCTTACATAAGAACATAAGATATGCCATACTGGGTCAGACCAAGGGTCCATCAAGCCCAATATCCTGTTTCCAACAGTGGCCAGTCCAAGTAACAATTACCTGGCAAGTACCCAAACATTAAATAGATTTCAAGCTACTATTGCTTAGTAAGTAATAGCAGTTTATGGGTTTTAACTCTAGGAACGTATCCAAACCTTTTTTAAACCCAGTTACACTAATTGCCATAACCACATCCTCTGGCAATGAATTCCAGAGCTTAACTATGCGCTGAATGAAAAAGAATTTTCTTCAGTTTGTTTTAAATGAGCTATTTGCTAACTTCATGGAGTGCCCCCTAGTCCTTCTATTATCTGAGAGAGTAATATAACCTGTTCAAGTCCTTTCATGATTTTGTAGACCGGCAGCCCATATCCCGCCTCAGCCGTCTCTTCTCCAAACTGAACTGCCCTAACTTCTTTAGCCTTTCTTCATAGGGGAGCCGTTCCATGCCCCTTATCATTTTGTTCACTCTTCTCTGCACTTTCTCCAATGCAACTATATATTTTTTGAGATGTAGCGCCCAGAATTGCACACAGTATTCAAGATGCAGTCTCTCCATGGAGAGATACAGAGGCATTATGACATTCACCGTTTTATTTGCCATTCACTTCTTAATAATTTCTAACTTTCTGTTAGCTCTTTTTGATTGCCGCAGCACACTGAGCCGACGATTTTATTGTATTATTCACTAAAACTTCTAGATCTCTTTCCTGGGTGGGAACTCCTAAGATAGAACCTAACATTGTGTAACTACAGCAAGGATTATTTTTCCCTGTTATGACCTCACTGGAAATGTGGGCTCTTGGCCTGTGCTGGGATTGACGCTACCTGGGAGGAAGACATGCCGCAGGTTCCCAAAGACAGGAGGCAAGGCTGACGGAAGGCAGGGGCCAGCGGGAGCTTCACCAATACCAATCCTGTTCCCCGTGGGTTGAGCCTTTGGGTGCCGGACCGGCTGGGCTTAGGAGGGCCCCTGTGAAGAGAGGAGGTGAAAATGCAGAAAGCAGGCGATACAATATCCAGTCCAGTCCAATGGTCGGTGGCAGGCGGCAATCAGGCAACATGAAACGGATGAAGTGCATGCTGAGTCAAACTTTGTCTCCAGGCTGGAGTTGGGGAGCAGGCCTACGATGTGCATCCGCGTTTCATTTTGCTAGGCTGCTAGCTTCCTTAAGTAGTCGCTGTGTGTTCCCCCATAGTTTGTGTAAGCCCTGCTCAGTTAACTGGGCTGCCGGTGAGGGAACTGTCAGAGGGATTGGAAGTGGAGGAAGTGGAGGAAGTGGCTGTCTACAGTACACAACTTGGAAGTGCGACGACTTGGTGCTAGCGGAAATGTGGGAATTGAGGGCAAACTCGGCCCATGGCAACAGAGCGGCCCAATCATTTTGTTGGGAATTGACAAAGGAGCGGAGGAATTGTTTTAGAGTGTGGTTCATCCTCTCCGCTTGGCCATTCGCTTGTGGGTGATAGGCAGTAGCGAAGTCGAGAGTGATATCAAACTTTTTCAAAGCACTCTCCAAAACTTCACTGTGAACTGAGTGCCGCAGTCAGATCCTAGGTGTTTGGGGAGACCATGAAGCCGAAAGATGTACTGGACAAAGAGCTGTGTGAGTGCAGGAGCTGAAGGGAGTCCTGGGAGTGGGACAAAATGTGCCATTTTGGAAAAGTAGTCGACCACTATCTAGATGGTGGTCTTACCCTCAGAGGGTGGTAGATCCACAAGAAAATCCATGGATATGTGTGTCCAGGGTTCTTGAGGCACTGGTAGGGACTGCAGTAGACCCCAAGGTTGACCAGCTTATTGTTTTTGCTGTGTGCATACCAAACATGCATCCACGTACACTTGGACATCTCTCCTCATGGTGGGCCACCAGTAGAACCGATGGATGGAGGTCAGGGTTCACATTCATCCTGGGTTCCTGGCTGTGTGGGAGTCATGGGCCAACCGACGTGCCTTCTCCCGTAATCGGCGGGGCACAACCGTCTTCCCCAGCGGTACAGAGACAGGGTTGCAAGTTGCACATGAGCAGGATCAATGAAATTGCGTTGTGGCTCCGGAGTGTCGTCAGGGATGAATGAGCGGGACAAGGCATCTGCTTTGAAATTCTTGGTCGTGGGTCGGTATTGGAGCACAAAGTTGAATCATGAGAAGAAAAGGGCCCATCGGGCCTGTCGTGGGTTCAGGCATTGGGCTTGGTGCAAATATTCTAGATTTTTGTGGTCAGAGTATAAGGTGATGCAATGTTGTACCCCTTCCAGCCAGGGTCACCACTCATTGAAAGCAAGTTTTATAGCTAGCAATTCCTTGTCTCTGATTCCATAATTGCTTTCGGCTGGTGAGATTTGTCTAGACAGGAAGGAACGGGGATATAGCGTGCCGGTGCAGTAATGTTGGCTTAGAATGGTCCCCATCCCTTCAGAAGAGGCTTCTATCTCCACGATGAAGGGTCTCTGGGGGTCGGGATGTTAGAGACAGGGCCTTTTGTTGAAGGCTGCCTTTAAGGACTGAAAGGCCAACTGGGCTTCCGGAGTCCATTGTTTTGGGGTTGGCTCCCTTCCAAGTCAGGGCCGTAAGAGGTGTGGCTAGGCTGGCGTATTTGTGGATGAAACTCCGGTAGTAGTTGGCAAAACCAAGAAATCTTTGTAAGGGCTTAAGGCCAACAGGTTGTGGCCAAAGTTGAATACTGGCGAGTTTCTCCAGATTCATGGAAAAGCCCTGTTTTGAGACTATATAGCCCAAAAAGGGGTGGCTCTCTCGTTCAAAGGTACACTTCTCTAGCTTCTCAAAAAGTTGATGGTCTCTGAGGCATTGGAGCATCTCGGCGATGAGTAGTGAGGTCTCGAGAAAAAATCAAGATGTCATCGAGGTAGACAACTATGCATTCATTGAGCATATCTCGAAAAACCTCATTCATCATAGTTTGAAAAACCACTGGCAAAGCCAAAGGGCATAACAAGATACTTGTAATGCCCATCTCTGGTATTGAAGGCAGTTTTCCATTCGTCGCCACTCCAGATGCGGATCAGATTATATGCTTCTTGGAGGTCTAGCTTGGAGAAGATACGGGCTCCTTGGATGCGGTCAAAGAGTTCGGAGATAAGTGGCAAGGGATAGCAGTCCTTTCGGGTGATGGCGTTTAGCCCACGGTAATCGATACATAGGCAGATCACCCCATCTTTCTTTGCCACAAAAAAGAATCCCGCCCCTGCGAGAGAGTCGGAGGGCCGGATGAATCCTTTGGCCAGGTTCTCTCGGACATAGTCAAACATAGGTTTGGTTTCGGTTCGAGACAAGGGGTAGACCCGACCCCAGGGTGGTTCAGTGCCGGGGAGTAAGTTTATAGCACAGTCGTACTGATGATGGGGCAGCAGAGTATCAGTGTCTTCCTTGGAAAAGACATCTAGGAAGGATGTGTATTGAGGCGGGATCCCCGGAGGGAGAAGAATGGTCGTCAGACAGGACTGATGGAGGGTCGGTCTCAGACAGGATTCATCAGAGGAGTCCCCCATCAGGAGAGTTTTAGGGCTGTCCAATCGAATTGGGGAGAATGCCATTGAAGCCAGGGGAGGCCCAGGACTATGGGATAAATAGCCTTCTCGATAATGTGGAAAGTTAGAGTCCCCTCATGCAAGGCGGCCATACGGAGCTTTACTGGAGCGGTGATATGGGAGACTTGACCCGGCAAGGGTTCCCCTTGGATGGACGAAAGGATGAGCGGGACCGGAGCAGAGTAGGTAGAAATCCGAAGGTGCGTGAACAGTTGTCTCATAATGAAATTTCCCCTGGCCCCGAAGTCTATTAGGGCAGCATATGGAAATCCTGGTCGGGCATCTGAATAGTCACCGTAAACGTAAGCGGGGGGCAGAATGCATCAGGCCTAGGAGCAGCCCCCTCTTCAACCTGGGCCTGGAAGTTTCCCGGCTGCACCAGGCATGAGGATAAAATGTGTCCGGCTTCTCCGCAGTAGAGACACTACCCCAAACGTAGGCATCAGTGGCATTCCTCCGGGGCTAATTTGCCATGGCCTAACTATATTGGTTCTTCCGGAGGGGATTTGGGTGGAGGAGTAGTCCATCCAGGAGATGGTGAATGCCGCAGATGCGGAAGGGTGGAAGAAGATCTCCTGGAGGATTGCTGTTCCCTGGTTCGCTCCTGAAGACAGTGGTCGATGTGGCTGGTTAATTAGAGGAGAGCATTGAGGGAAGTCGGGAGCTCTTGAGCCACCAACTCGTCTTTTATGCGGGCTGCGAGACTGTCCATGAATATGGAACGAAGGCAATCCTCATCCCAGTGAAGTTCCATGGCCAAAGTCCAGAACTCAATAACATAGTCAGCCAGGGCCTGGGAACCCTGGCGTCGGTGTAGGAGCGAGGAGCCAGAGGTGGCCTGTCATCCGGGATCACTGAAGATGTTGCGAAACTGAACAAGGAAGCCGGATAGGTCCCCAAGTATGGGATCTGCCCTCTCCCACAGGGAAGAGGCCCATGCCAGAGTCTTGCCATCCAGCACAGAAAGGATGTATGCTATTGGTCAGCCCCTGTCACATGGTAGGAGCACAAGATTGCGCCGGCCATCCAGTGCTCCTATCGTTTTGGGGGAGCCCCTGATTTCTGACGATTTTGAAAATATCGACGATATTTTCAATCATCCGAAGCCCGATTCACATCCCTAGTAGAAAAGAACATATGCAACTGCACTGCTGTAACATGCGTACACACATTTATTTCCTCACAAAGTCATCATTTCCAAGTCTACCACATCCACTTTGGAGACGATTTCACTTTCTTAGTGCAACTCTGCTATAGTGATGGGTCAGAAACTCTGGGATGCAGCAGTACCAGCTGAAGTCTTTTGATCCTCATTAGCCTCCTCCAAGTCCAGTTTCTACACTTCCACGATCGTATCTTCGGTCAAATGAAATGATGCAAGATGGTGGTATTGTGCAGCTTACCATGAAACTCAAAATCATTTTGAACTGTAAATAAATACAAGAAGCAAAAATGTTCCCACTGTTTTACAATGCACCAAACAAAAATGGAGTAGAACCTAGCAACAATAACAGAGTTGCAGCCTTCTAGAGTCAAATATGTTAAACTTGTATTAAACTTGTATACTTACATTAAATATGCTATTGTACAGCCATGGCAAAGACAAAATCCAACTTCAAAAGGCACAAAAATTATAATCATATACTGTAAAAATGGATATTATCCCCAAACATTAAAGAAACATTGCTTTGTTTTCCATGTATGTGAAATTTTCAAGAGTCTGTATCCAGAAAATGAAATCAAGTGAAAATCAAGTGAAAAAACAAATGTCTATTAGTTACATTTTCATTAGAAGCTAGTTTTATCTGTAGATGAATAGTAGCCAAAATAGTCCAAAGCTCAAAAAAACAGGTCAAAAAACAATCAGAGGTTCCCACACAAGAAGGATCCTAACAGTTCATGCCCAACGCCGACATTTTGGCATACCTTAATACCTGCTTCAGGGACCACACTTCCAGTACAGTGTTGAGTGGACTCAATATCTCACAAAGATCTAAACATTTTGCACACTTTCATGGGCAAGAGTGATAAGAAGCTTCGTGTGAATCAGAGAACTAAAATGCATATTTTAAAACTCTTTATAAATCTTTGGCATAAAAATAAATGAAAACATACACAGGTATGAGTATGAAGCGCCAACATAACACTCGATATAAACAAATCGTGCACAATTCATGATAAGGCATAGAAAATCTATAACAGCCTTTTCACCCTTTAGCACATAACCATAACATTTCAGCTTCGGAAATCTCATGAAATTGCAATGCCAATGGTCTAGATCTGGATTAAATTTCCCAAAAGTGGCAATCGTAAACCTGAAAATAAAAGAAGCTGAGCCACTAATGGTCTGTGCTGCTGAGGAATGCCAGTTCTGTCCCAGCTGCCCATCAGGCCCAGATGCAGGGTCATGTGTATCGGCAGGGCAACAATGTTAGAGATTTCCTGTGCGATATCCACTCAGAATGGCTTTACACCCTGGCAGTTCAACCACATATGAAAACAGGAACCTGGTTCACCAAAACCCCTCCAGCACATAGTATCAACAATAGAAAAAAATTTAGAAAAGTATACAGGCATGTGATATGCTCTATGAAGCAATTTAATCAACACTTCGGTTCTCTTCTTGCAAATAGAAATAGGATGAGCCGCCAATCAAATGACCTTCCATGAGGCTGCAGTTAAGATAAAGCCCAATTCATCGTTTCATTTATTTATCAGGTGTGAAAGTGTTGTTTTATCATATTTTCGGCATGATTCATTAAGCATTTTCCCATAGACACAGAATGGGAGAAAAGCCCTAGAGGGGAATTTTTAAAGGAACACGCACACGTCCATGTGCATGTGGTTCCCAGCGTGCGCACATGAGTGCACCGATTTTATAACATGTGTGCAGCAACACGTGCATGTTATAAAATACAATGCCTGCACACACAAGCGGGCCCGATTTTGTATCGGCATGCACATGTTCGCTCGGGTCGAGACTCTCGCGCACGGGGGAGGGATTCTACTAAAAACCCTGCGGCAATGCAAGTAGGCCTTTCCCAGTTCCCTCCCAGTCCACTCCAATTAAGGAGAGGACTGGGAGGAAACTCCCCTATCCCCCTCCCTACTCTGTCTCCCTTTTCCTCTCTACTCCTCGACCCCTAAAACCCCTTTCCCTACCTTTTTTGTCTTTATTTCAGAACTTACTTCATCTGAATAGATGGTGCTGTCCCGGCCGGCCCCCGCCCAGCCCCCAGCCCCGGCCCACCCCTCTTAGTCAGCCCGGCACTTCCGTGCATATTGGGAGATACGCACATGGCCGGGCCATTTCTAAAATGTACTCGGCGTGCACACAGGCCAAGCCTATTTTGCATAGGCTCGGCGGCACGCACAAGCCCCGGGGATTCGCAAAGGGGGCGTGTCGGGGGCGTGTCGGTGGGTGGTGCAATTTTTGGGGCATTCCGGGGGCGTGTCAGGGGCGTGTTGCCGGCCCGGGGGCATGGTCGAGGCCTCCGGACCAGCCCCCGGGTTGGGCAATGGCGCACCAGCAGCCTGTTGGCGTGCGGAAAGTTACGCCAGCGTCCGGCCGGCGTAACTTTAGCAACAGAGATAGGGGGAAGGGTTAGATGGGGCCAGGGGGGTGAGTTAGGTAGGGGAAGGGAGGGGAAGGTGCGGGGGGGGGTAGAAGGAAAGTTCCCTCCGAGGCCGCTCCGATTTCGGAGCGGCCTCGGAGGGAACGGGCAGTGCTCGCAGGGCTCGGCGCGCGCAAGTTGCACAAATGTGCACCCCCTTGCGCGTGGCTACGAGCGCATCTTATAAAATCCGGCGTACTTTTGTTCACACCTGGTGCGCGAATAAAAGTACGCGCGTGCGTAGAATTATAAAATCTACCCCTTAGTCTGTACAATGCTTCAATATGTAATAGAAGTACTCTTGACTAGAGGTCAGCAGGCCAAAACTGGACTCTATAGGGTTAAAAACTAAAATCAGTCTCTTTTCCTTTCCTCAGTTTTTTTTTTTTATCCCTTTTCCACAAGTCTCTGTTTTAGGGTCATATTTTACTATAGTCATAACAATGCTTCTAATTTTCAGAAGCTGCAGAAAATTGAATCCTTGGGCAAAAGGTGTCCTGTTACATATTGATTTGCTGGCAGTTTTCTGCACTATATCTGGTACTGCATTTGCATGAAATTTAAATCTGATCCCAAATATTTTAAAAATAAAAGTAATTTAGTCACTAGTTTGAGAAGTTACTAGCTAAAAGCAATAGGATAATAACTTAAAGGCCTGATTATTGTGCACTGACTTTCAGCACTAGAGGGCTGCTTTAATTGATATTGCATGTGATTGTTGGTTTAATAAAGGCATCTTTAACAAAGCTATTTGTACAACAAAATTGAACTGACAGCAGGCTGCTGCAGTCTACATGTTTCTTTTAGCAAGTCAGTACAAACTGATAGTAACTGCACATTGATTTGAAATGTTTCAGCTCTTGGCCTTTGCATTAATTATTTCTTAAATGAGACATTATCAATAGAACATAAACTAGTACAAACTGAATCTAAATCCCTTCTGGTTTCAGCTTCCCCATTCACACGTACACAAATGCCTGCAGCTCGATCACCTTGGCTCTGGTCCAGGCTGATGCAGTTCACTTTTAAGTCTACTTGACCTGGACTGAAAATTTCTACACTGAACTCGATCTCACTGTAATTCTGCTCAATAAAAGCTTGCAAGCCCAGTGTTCTCTTAGGGGCGGATTTTAAGAGCCCTGCTCGCCTAAATCCGCCCAAATCCGGGCGGATTTAGGCGAGCAGGGCCCTGCGCGCCGGTAGGCCTATGTTCAATAGGCCTACTGGCGCACGCAGACCCCGGGACTCGCGTAAGTCCCGGGGTTTGGCGAGGGGGCGTGTCGGGGGCGGGCCCGAGCCGCGCGGCGTTTAGGGGGCGTGTCGGCAGCGAGTCGGGGGCGGGCCCGGGGGCGTGGTTACTGCCCGGGGCGGTCCGGGGGCGTGGCCGTGCCCTCCGGACCCGCCCCCAGGTCGCGTCCCGGCGCGCTGGTGGCCCGCTGGCGCACGGGGATTTACGCCTCCCTCTGGGAGGCGTGAATCCCCCGACAAAGGTAAGGAGGGGGTTTAGACAGGGCCGGGCGGGTGGGTTAGGTAGAGGAAGGGAGGGGAAGGTGAGGGGAGGGCGTTAGAGGATTCCCTCCGAGGACGCTCCGATTTCGGAGCGGCCTCGGAGGGAACGGGGGTAGGCTGCGCGGCTTGGCGCGCGCCAGCTATACAGAATCGATAGCCTTGCGCGCGCCGATCCAGGATTTTAGTGGATACGCGCGGCTACGCGCGTATCTACTAAAATCCCGCGTACTTTTGCTGGCGCCTGATGCGCCAGCAAAAGTACGCCTGTTCGCGCGGTCTGAAAATCTACCCCTTAGAGAAGCATTCGAACTTAAATAAAAACATTCCAAGCTCCTGCAGGAATAACTCTGCAGCTCCTGTATAGCTCCATTCATTTCCAGTATTTGCATTTTTTCCCATTTTAGATCTTCTTTCCTTTTTTTTTTTTTTGCAAACTTTCAATATCTTGTCCTATCCATACCTTTTCTTTTACATTATCAGAAATGCAGTGCAAAATGCTTCTCCTCTTTCTGGTTTTATCCAGCATTTTCTAAAACTCTGAAGTCCATCTTAAAGTACAAAGACCAGTTTTTCCTGCTGTCTTAGCAGCACTTGGCTTTCAAAAATCACTCCTCCTCTTTCTGAGCTCTGAGATGTGTCAAAACCAGAAATTAAGCTCTTCTCTTTTCCTCGGCTTTTTTTTTTTCACCCATTTCACATAAGTCCTTTGTGTCATATTTTACCATACTAAAGCCTCAAATTGTCATTGACCTTGTTTTCTATGAAAAAGTGTTTATGCATGAAAAACTCTGTTCAATAGGGCGGATTTTAAATGTCCTGCGCATGTAAATCCGGCCGGACGCGCCGGGACGCGCGTAAGTCCCGGGGCTTTCTAAAAGGGGCGTGTCGGGGGCATGTCGGGGGCGTGTCGGGGGCGTGTCGGGGGCATGTCGGGGGCGCATCTAAAATGACGCGGCATTTCGGGGGCGTGACGCCGGCCCGGGGGCGTGGTTGAGGCCTCCGGACCAGTCGGGTAATGGCGTGCCAGCAGCTCGCTGGCGCGCACAGATTTACGTCTGCTTTTAGCAGGCGTAAATCATGGAATAAAGGTAAGGGGGGGTTTAGATAGGGCCGGGGGGGTGGGTTAGGTAGGGGAAGGGAGGGGAAGGTGAGGGGAGAATGAAAGAAAGTTCCCTCCGAGGCCGCTCCGATTTCGGAGCGGCCTCGGAGGGAACGGAGGCAGGCTACGCGGCTCGGTTCGCGCAGGCTGCCCAAAATCGGCAGCCTTGCGCGCGCCGATCCCGGATTTTAATGGATACGCACGACTACACACGTATCTATTGAAATCCCGCGTACTCTTGTTCGCGTCTGGCGCGCGAACAAAAGTACGCGCTCGCACAAATTTAGAAAATCTACCACAGCTTGCTTAAATGGGCTTTTTGAGATATATGTGTAAAAGTAAGCACAGAAATGACTTTTTTAGTGGATTTGAAAGAGGCGTCCCCAGCAGAAGATTTGTGAGGAGAAACCATTTATGTGCATATTTTCAATTTTTAAAAGTATCGAGTTAATTTTCAAAGGAGTTGCGTGCCTAAAATTAACGTATATGCATGAAAGTAGCTTGTACTCGCACACATGCTATTTTATAAACATCAAAAGTGCATGCATATTTTCAGTTTCACATGCACATTTAGCTGTGCAATAAAGGGGCAGTGTAGGGACGTTCTGCGGAGAGCCAAAAGGATTGTAGGTTAGTTGCTATTTTCTAAGAGTATTTTGTGATTGCATTAGGCAACTTATTTGCACAATTTTACACCTGCTAATTACCTAGCACAACTGATATCAGATTTGTCTGTTGTTTGCTATTGTTTGGGTGGCAGGTCTGGGTGAATTGGGGAGGAGTTCAGAGTGAAGAACTAGCCAAGCCTTGATGACCTGGAGAAGGACTGGGTGAACTGGTGGATTTCACATATGAGCGCATGTTTTAAAATATATCGACTTCCATGTCTCAATCAAGGGTGTAAGTGAGAAAGTTATATTTTTTTTTTTGCACGGAAAATATACACATGTATGTTTGTAAAATAGGTGGGAAAGGTAATGTGCTTTCAATGCATTGCAGGCAATCGTGCATGTTGGGGGGGCAAGACATGCGTATTTTATAATTTGCATTTACCTGATACGCGCAGATTATAAATACTGTAGTTGATCTCTGCAGGGCCGTATGCATGCGTATATTCACGAAGTTTGAAATTTATCCTCTCTGGGGCGGATTTTAAATGCCCTGTGCATGCCGGCGCGCCTATTTTGCATAGGCCGCCGGCGCGCGCAGAACCCTGGGACGCGCGCAAGTCCCGGGGCTTTCTAAAAGGGGCGTGTCGGGGGCGCGTCTAAAATGACGTGGCATTTCGGGGGCGTGACGTGGCATTGCGGGGGCGGGGGCGGTGGTGTGGCGCGGGCCCGTGGGCGTGGTCGAGGCCTCTGGACCAGCCCCCGGGTCAGGTGATCGCACGCCAGCAGCGTGTTGGCGCGCTTAGATATACGTCTGCTTTTAGCAGGCGTAAATCATGAAACAAAGGTAAGGGGGGTTTAGATAGGGCTGGGGGGATGGGTTAGGTAGGGGAAGGGAGGAAGGTGGGGGGAGGGTGAAGGAAAGTTCCCTCCGAGGCCGCTCCGAAATCGGAGCGGCCTCGGAGGGAACAGGCAGCGCGCGCTGTGCTCGGCGCGTGCAGGTTGCACAAATGTGCACCCTCTTGCGCGCGCCGACCCCGGATTTTATAAGATACGCACGGCTACGCGCGTATCTTATAAAATCCAATGTACTTTTGTTCGCGCCTGGTGCACGAACAAAAGTACGTGATCACGCAAATTTAGAAAATCTACCCCTCTGTGCGTAAATGTATGTATATGCAATTCCACCTGCTTCCAAAAAGGCGTAAATGTGTGCACCCTTGCCACTAATTTTCAAAGAGGACTTACTAGAGTAAATCCATTTGGAAAATTAGGGCTGAAATCTGCGTGCTTTCTACAAGTGGACTTCAGCCCTGTGTGGACTGTTATAAAATTATCTGCTAGCGGCTGCCCTAACACACGAAGCGGTCCCTCAGGACAATTTTCTAAAGTAATTTATCCAGGAAAACGGGATGTCTGAATATTACCTACTCATTCCTTGAGTAAAAAGTATGTGCAGGGATCAATAGCACAAATACTTTTACCCATGGAGAATGTAGTTGGACTCAGAGGTGGGATTAGGTCAGAGACAGCAACAATGCATGCAGTTTGTATTTTATTAACAACTGGGGGTTTTTTTGGGTTTTTTTTGTTTTTTTTCCTCAGAGTAAAAGCAGGTGCAAATCTCTGTGGGTATGTTTTCCCTAGACAATTTTCAAAGGGAAGGTATGCACATGCTTTCCCTATGCGAGCCGGGTCAAAATCCACAGTGAAGAAAGTACCTTCAGACTTTGCAGAAATGCGGGCACTTTTAAATATTGCCCCCTAAATGAACAATATCCCAAGTAGTCTTGGAACCTGTGCCCTTATGATGCATACATGTATTTGCACATAAGTAATACATCCATTCTAAAGGTTTCCAGGAATTCCCGTACTAGTAGTCAATCATATAACATATTAACCATTACTGGGAATGAGAGGTAGTAGGTTAAAGGCTGGGGGGCAACCCATGGCGGCAGGGTGGACATTCCCCCCACCCCCAGCGAGTCCGTTGAGGGGATGGTATGGCGTTTGGTACTGTAGGGGGTTGGCAAGGAAACACACATCTGAACAGTCAGGGGATTGACCTGTTTCCGTGAGAAGTTTGAGCAGGAAAAGGGGGACCTTGCATAAGGGACCATTGGGGAGTTTTTATTTCACTCCCAGCATGGCAGCCGGCCAGGAGGTTTTCTTGTTGAACAAAGGAATAGATGCCAGTAGTCTTGAAAAAAACTTGTGTCTCCACAAGCTACCTTGTGTCTCCACTTCAATAAAAGTTTTTTTCAAGACTACTGGCATCTATTCCTTTGTTCAACCTGACGGCTTTTATAGATCGCCTTCCTTTGTGTTTTTCAGGAGGTTTTCTTGCCAGGGTGTCAGCGTGCCAGGATTTGTTGGGGAGGTCAGTGGTCAATTGGCCATTCGGAAATTGTACAGGATGCAGCTTTGGTTCCTTCATCGGCGGGAGACAGCGGGATGGCGGGGTCATCGGAGGCAGGTTCTCAGGAGGTGAGCGTGTTGACGGTGCCTGTGAGCGATTGGCGCAGGGTCCGAGTCACAGAAGCGGCTGGCATTTGGTGAGGGAGCAGGGAGTGTGGCCTTGGTGGGGGAGGCAGGACAGACATGCGAGGGAGCTCTGTCAGGCTCTGGAGTCTCTCGCAGCAGCATCGGGCAGAGTGCAGGAAGTTCTGTTGTGGCTGGAGGTGGCATTTTGTTGGTAAGCCTTCACAGGCCACGGCATGCAGGTTCGGGGAGTGCGGTGGCAGTGGCAGAGAATAGGATGTCAGGGGAGACGCTTTGGCACCGGGGGGGGGGGGGGAAGAAAAGGAGCAAGGCTAAAGGAAAGGGGGGGAGTGAAGGTGTGGGGCACAGGACTGGTGCATTCAGTGCATCGGGGTTAGGGGAAGGGGGATGTGAGATCGGGAGTTAATGTGGGATTGGTGACACATGGGGCAGGAGCTCCCCTACCACGGAACTCAGGAGTGGGAGACAAGAGTTCCTCAGCTTCAGGATTCAGGAGCTACGCGGTGGGGGTGGATAGGCCCCCACAAGCAGGCTTTGCTAGAGTGTAGGGGTCCTTCTATCTATGGAGATACAGGGGATACCAGGTGCAAGGATGGTCAGAAGGTGGGTGGGGTTTTTCCCCGGGTTGGCAAAGTTATGAAGCTGGGGATGGTTTTGAGGTTGGGAGCTCTGGGATGCTGGGTTGGGAGAAAGAGGGAGTTTTGGAGGTGGGGGCTGAGAGGTAGGAGTGGGATGGGTTGGATTGGTGGCCAGTTGGTGGGGCAGAGGGAAGCAGGGGAGGAATGGGCCCGGTGGGTTCTTGAGATGGCATGGAGAAAGGAGGGGAGGTTTACTGTCAGGGAATGATGAATGATAGGTTTCCGGAGGGAATGGGGATTGAAGGGATAGAATTTGGTAGGGATTTGGGTTTGGGGATGGTGCCATAAAAGCACAGGGTGGGTTTTGCCCCTGTTATTCCAGGTTCAGTAGGACAAGTGGAACATCTGGGAGCATCGGGATGAGAAGAGGAATGGATGGCAGAGATGACCTACCTGGGACATCGTGACAGGAGTCCTAGAGAGAACTGGACTCTTCACATGGAGGTTGGGCTCCTGTGGTGATACAGAGGATCAGCGAGTCATGTGTGATGGAGTGGTGGCTAGTGATGGACCAAGAACACCAACTGGTGAGCATAATGGGATGGGCCAAGCCGGAGATAAGCTTCTGGCAGAGGACAATCTGGGATGGTGAAGAGGAAAAGGGGGGAGGGAAGGAGTTCAGTTCCTCATCATCTTCATCTTCTGCTTCTTCTTCCTCATCTTGGCGACCTGCAATCCTCTGTTTGACATTAGTGCTCTACACTTACTTTTTAAACACGTTTTTTCAAAAAACAAAAAAATTTAAAAATCCATAACAAAATATGTTTCTGAACAATTGATTAAAGGACTAGAGGGTGGACGGTGGTGCTCATGATTAAACAATAAATTAAGCAAGGCACTAATGCTAGGTGCTCTTGAAGGTTTATGAAGCTTCACTATACACCTATTAAATATTTTGGAAACAAAAATGTAACAATTTTAAAATTGTTCATATATATGTAAGTGAGAGTCCCATAGTTGAATGTAGAACATTTTAGCATAAAAAGAAAAAATTCATAATGAATACATAAAAAAGAAAGTTTGGGTTTGTGTGCGGGTTTTTGGACACGTTAAATATTGGATATACCCCCACATTTGTGGATAAGCATTTTTGGACACCAGACTAAGCATGTTCAATGTGGCTCCTTCACCCCCTATTCACTCTATTCCAGATCTGAATGTCATCCTTGATGCAACACATATCAGTAAAATCATAACATCTCTCAAAATTACAAGCTTGGGAAATGCTAGAGATGAAAGTGAAGAAAAAAGACAAAAATAGAAGTAGCCCTCATGACTTGGAAATAATTAGCAAATCTGAAGTGATTTTCTGTTTTGTTTTGCTTTGCTTCATTTTTTATTTGTTCCAGCATAATAAATCAAAGAACTCAAAACATCACAGTATTCATAGCAATAAAATAGTTATAATATTATGCTGTAAAAATCGGAATACATAAAACTCACTGGACAACTGACTTCTAGATTGCCATATAAGTGCCACCCTCTCTTTATCAGGGGTCACCTTCAGTGGCCACAGAAGTGGTTAAAACCTGCCCGCAACCTGGAACCAGGATTCTTCCACAAAGGAATAGCCCATAAAATCTATGAGGCCTAAGGGGAGTCACACACCCAGCAAGGAAAACACAGTTCATACTATGCTGTTCCAAAAAGAAGACAGAATTTATGTTGGTTTATTGTTAGCTGAAGGAGGTTTGCACTTATGGAAACATGGTGGGGGCATGTGATATCTGGGGGAGGGACTCCTGCATGTGGCAGCTTTGCTGTGCGGTCACGGCACTGCTGCGGGTGCTTCCTGCTGGGACGGGGCAGGGAGGACTGGTAAGCAGCAGGGGTGCCGCTAGTTGATAGACAGTTGGGGGTGGGTGAGGGATTACACAGTATTTCACTGGGGTGTGGTGGCATAGGGCCTGGAGGATTTGGGGGGGGATTTTATGTTAGTAGGCTCTGGTACAGTGTTGTTAATAAACTGCGGCCATATTAATTCCCAATTTGGTGTCCTGTGTTTTGTTTTGGGGGAGAGGGGGATGGGAGAGAATGCCATATGTCCCGCATTGCCCATGTTATTACTATTTACTGAGGAAATGCGGTTATAATTCGCTGTGCCACCTAACAGTGGGAACACAGGATCTGTAATGGAAGTGGAAAGCCTCATCACGGATGTTCTGGTAAATTAAAATTATTAAAAACTAGCGGTACCCGGCCACGCGTTGCAGTGGCAGAGTCAGGTTCTTTACCCTCCCTCCCCCTTCCCCTTGCTCATTTACCTCAGTCTCTCATCCTCCTCCCCCTTGGTCACTCACCCCCTTCCCTCCCCTGTCCCCACTCCAACTCTCTCCCCTCACACTCACCTCTCCCCTCATTCTCCCTCCCCTGAAATGTATGCTTTCTTAGGTAAGAGGTCCCAGACTGTAAGAAGCAGCTAGGATGCCGATTTAGAAAAAAACACCAAAATAGAAATTGGAGGTGGTAAACGTGGTCCGTCAGTGGGAGGTTGTGCATGTTCTGTATCAAAATAGGGGAGTGGCTAACCAATTAGCACTCTCTATTTAGTTAAATTTTTTGTAGAGGGCTAATTTGGTGCCTTTCCGAGATCAGGGACGTTTTGTGTTTGTGATTGTGTGTGCCCTCCGTCTTTCCACCCCAAAAGAACCCCACCATAAACGCAGTGTTTAAATATGCACCCCCCCCCCCCACCCAGGCGAAATACAGTATCCCACCCTCCCGCCCCCCGCGAGAGTTGCATAATGACCGAAACACCCCCTCCCCCCCTGAACACGCGTGCAAGAAAATAACTAAGGCCCCCCCCCACCATGCAGCCCCCCGGATACCTGTGCAGTCAGTCAGTCGGTGGAGTGGGTGTTCGGTTCGGGATCAAAGTCTTGGGTTCGGGCCGTCGGCTGCTAGCCATGAAAATGGCTCCGACGGCCCTTTCCCCTGACTATGTCACCGTGGAGGAGTAATGGGAGCGCTAGGTTCCCTGACATAGTAAGGGCAAAGGTCTGCTGGCTGCCAGTCCTGAAAATGGCGTCGACGGGCCCTCGCCCTTACTATGTCACATGGGCTACTGCCGCCATTGTTGTCTCCGAGTGGCATAGTAAGGGAAAGGGCCATCGGCGCCATTTTGATTGCTGGCAGCCGACGGCCGTAGTGTACGCGATGTGATCCCGGACCGTTCTTGGCCCCCCTCTGGAGCAGCGCGGACCTGTTTCCGCTTTTGTGTGTGTTCGGAGGGTGTGGGCAGTAAGTAGAACAGGCATGTGATTGGGGGGTGTGAGGAGAGTGTTTTATTGTGAGTTCGGAGGGTGTGGGAATTGCCAACATGTGACATGTGCGTGGCCCCCCGGTGTAGCAGCCTGGAATTTGGTGTGTTTTGGCAGGGTGTGTGAAGTAAGTCCAATTGGCATGTGGGTGTGTGTGTGTGTGGGGGGGGTTGTGAGGAGTGTGGATTTCTGTGTGTTCGGAGGGTGTATGAATTAAATACATTTGTCATGTGTGTGGGGTGTGTGAGTGTTTGTGAAAGGTGTAAGAGGATGCGCTGACATCCGATGTCCACCAGATGTCGCTGTTTTGTGGAACCAATATTTAAACCTTTTTTACCTGTCACAGGTGTGACATATATGTAATGTAAGTACAGAAGAACCTTCCCGTGAGCGAAGGGAAGGTTGTGTCCAAATTTGAAAGCAATCGGTGCAGTGGTTTCTGAGATTAGCGATTTTGTACAAACTATTTAACATTTTTATTTATATAGATGTCTTCTCATCACTAAAAATAGGTCAACGATATTTTAGCTTGATGCACAAGGGCACCTGCAAACATTCAGGTCGATACAGTACAGTAGCCGGCATTTGGACGCACGTCTTCGACGCACTAGCTTTACCCCTTATTCAGTAAGGGGTAATAGCGCGTCCAAAACACGCGTCCAACCCCCCCGAACCTAATAGCGCCCGCAACATGCAAATGCATGTTGATGGCCCTATTAGGTATTCCCGTGTGATTCAGAAAGGAAAATGTTCAGCCAAGCCACACATGTTACTTTCAGAAATTAGCGCCTACCCAAAGGTAGGCGCTAATTTCTCCAGGTACCAGGAAAGTGCACAGAAAAGCAGTAAAAACTGCTTTTCTGTGCACCCTCCGACTTAATATCATGGCGATATTAAGTCGGAGGTCCCGAAAGTTTTAAAAAGTAAAAAAAAAAATTTGAAATAGGCCCGCAGCTCGCGGGTTTAAAACCGGACGCTCAATTTTGCCGGCATCTGGTTTCCGAGCCCGTGGATGTCAACGGGCTCGAGAACCGACGCCAGCAAAATTGAGCGTCGGCTGTCAAACCCGCTGACAGCCGCTCCTGTTCGAAAAGAGGCGCTAGGGACGCACTAGTGGCCCTAGCGCCTCTTTTTACCGCCAGGCCTAATTTAAATAAATGTATTTACAGCTACCTGTCCTGGCACGCGCCGGGAGAGCAGGCGCTCGCCTGCTCTCCCGCGATTTTACTGTATCGGCCCAATTGTGTAGTAACTGCTTTAAAAGTGAAAAAGTCAGGATGGGACATGGAAAGAGAAGTCTTTCTCTGACAGATGAACTCAGGGACAGAGCAAAACTGGCAACAGATCTGAGTGTTAAACATTCTGTTTTAGTTACTGAGAATGCTGACTGGGTACTATTTGGATGCCTAATATTATTATTTCTGGTGAATGGAGACTGTACTTTTGTCTGAGATCACAGTTATTCAATGACTCATGTGATGATGTGCAGTAATCTTATTTAAACCTGAGAGCAATGCCAGCCTATAAAATCAGATAATTATGAGAAACCTGCCATCTGCTGCCCAAATATGAAAGAGTTATTCCCTCTAAGGAGCACGCTGTGCAACAGTGTTGGGCAAATGACATTTTTGATTCTTAAACGCAGCAATCTCATAGTTGGGCTGGAGCTGCTTATGGGTTGGCAGTAAATAACTGGTGTTTGTGATGATTTACAACAGCTCTGGAAGCAATGCCGGTGTTCATATACAAACGGCTCTTCAAACCTACCACTGAC